>NC_091741.1:34272291-34387291 GCF_043380555.1 Nothobranchius furzeri | reverse complement strand
CGTCTCCTAAAGCACCCAACTAGTGTTTTATTTTGGGGTTTAACCAAGAAAACGTGTTTGCTATCAGCTAACCGGCAGGAAGCGTCTGGGAAACTAAACTGCCACCGTTGCCATGGCAGCTCATCGTCGCGCGCAAGCGCGTTCACGTTTTTATTTTTCCACGTGCAGGTATCAAATTGCGTTGTTTGTGATATAAAAACATTTTTTCATCACCTAACACAAAAATGTAACTAGATGGAACCCGGGGTGTGTGTGTGTGTGTGTGTGTGTGTGTGTGTGTGTGTGTGTGTTCGTTTTTATCTCTGTTTAGATAAAATGATCACATTTATCAATCACAGTGTTTAATTTTCAATTTCTTCTTTTAGTTTGTTAAATTAACCGGCCCGCCTCTTCTGCTTTGGTTAGACTTCTTGCCAGAATTGATGCGGCTCACCAAGAAATTAGAGCTCACGCCGAAACGATCGCTGCACGGCGTGAGCCTTGGTGGCGCGTTGCAGCTGATGTGACAGAGATCGTAGGTCAACGAGGACATCATTTGGCAGCGCTCGTGGGCGGGTGGACTTGGGTTTGGGTGAGAGGTGTGCAGGCATGGGGGGAGTCAACAGCCTGAAGAATAAATGTAAGCTTCAAAGATAAGTAACCTGAGCATATTACAATAACCAACAACTCAAAATGTTGTGCAAATGTCATTGGGGGGGGGGGGATGCAAAATCAAAAGCAGGATTAAACTGTGCAATCAAAAGCAAAACTCAAATATCAGTGTCATCATAAGGAAAAGTCTATTTTCCATTTTGTTCAACTGCTGTGGTCCACAGTCAAGTAATGAAAATCGAGTCAACTTCGACTAGTCGTTGGTGACGTCACACACCTGAAGCGGCACCGCGCCCACATTTTCTAAGTTAAACACATTTCTTTTAACAACGGTAGTTTCTGCTTCAGCCCTCTCCCCCCTCCTCCCGCGCAGCGGCCGCAAACTAGCTGATGCACCTGCAGCCTCCGCCTCCCGATGCGCAGGGGCTCGTCACCTGCTGTCTTTTCCGAGGACTGCATCTTGTCGGTCATTATCACGTGACAGCGACTAGTCGATGACAGGCATAAAAAGTCACTACAGAGCCGTGAAGTCGACTAGTTCATACACCTCCTATACACAGTCACACACTCCCTCATGCTCACACACACACATACAACCTAATGGGCCATTCCCATCTTTACCGGGTCGGCCCGGGCCAGGTAGCATAGGTTGTTTACATATCTGGGTGGCCTGGTATTTTTCCGGGCCAACCAAGGCTCATTCTCAGCCCTCTTCTCGAGGGTGTCTGCTTCAGGCCGACCAGGGCCAACACACCCACTGCTGACAGCAAATTCACACCTTCCATTAGAGCAAGCCTCTGATTGGTGGGTAGAATCAGCCCACATGGGCCTAAGACAAGGATGTGTGGAATCAACCGGGCCAGGCTGGGGCCGACTGGGGCTACCCGGCCCGGGCCGACCCGGTACAGATGGGAATGGCCCATTAGACTTACAAAAAGGAACACTAGACACCCACTCACACTCCCCTTACACACCCTATTCACTCTGGTCCCGGTACTGCTGCACAGCCATCCCAGGACCAGATTTAGCCCTGTTCTGCTGGGGTGATGATGAGCAGGCACCTTCATCTATCGCTGAGCAAAGCAACCCACCGCCCCAGACCCCAACTCCTGCTTAGACTCTATCAAAACCTGGATGGTGGGAGCTTTCTTCAGCTGAATGAAGATAAGACTGAGATCCTCATCTGTGCCCCAGACAAGCTGGTTCCCAAACTCAGAGACTCTCTTGGTCAGCTTGCTTCTCACACCAAAACTTCTGTCAGGAATCTTGGTGTGACCTTTGACCCAGCTCTCACCCTGGATTCTCATGTCAGTTCTCTTGTTGGCTCTTCCTTCTTCCATCTCAGGAACGTTGCTAAGCTGAGTCCCATTCTGTCCCGCTCTGAACTTGAGACAGTTCTCCACACCTTCATCTCCTCACGCTTAGACTCCTGTAACTCTCTTTTCACGTGTCTGAGCAGAACCTCCCTGAACCGTCTACAGGTGGTTCAGAACGCCTGTGCTCGGCTTCTGACCAAGTCCTCCAAACACACCCACATCACCCCGCTTCTCCTCCAGCTTCACTGGCTGCCAGTCAACTTCAGGGTTCATTTCAAGATCCTGGTTCTGGTCTATAGGGCCTTACATGGACAAGCACCATCTTACATTGGTGATCTTCTTAGTCCCTACACCCCCAGCAGGTCCCTGAGGTCCAGTGACCAAAGCCTACTGGTTGTGCAGCACCAGGCTAAAGGTCAAAGGTGACAGATCATCTGCTGCTGTGGCCCCCAGACTCTGGACCTCTCTCCCCCTGAGCCTGAGACCAGTGGACTCAGTGGTCTCCTTTAAACTCACCTGTTCTGGCTTTGGTGGGACCTTCACCACCCTCTCCTTGTTCTGCTCTTATTCCGCCTTTGCCAAGATCCACTGATTTCTTTTTTCATATTCATTTCTCCCTTTCCTTACATTTTTTAATCACAATTTTTATTTATTTCTCATTTTAAACATTTTTAATCGTATTTTTTTTTATCTTTTTTATACTTTAATTTTTTTTTGTTTTAGTGAAGCGCCTCGTGATTTTTTTCTTGAGGCGCTATAGAAAAGATAGTTTTATGTGTTTTACATGTAGCTGTCCTCAATGTCTGCTGCTGTTCCTGCTGGGAGTGAGCCCCCTTCTGTGTGGACTACCTACCCTTTCTTCGTCACCATCCGACCACACTTCTCCAGTCTGAAAGACATTCTGATATCAGTGCTGTAGATCCTGGTGGTGTGGACCAGTGAGTGGACGTCTCGCTCTTGGCGTACAGCTTGAGTCTGTACCCACTGCCAGTCTTGTTGAGGGGGGTCAGTGGGGACAGGGCGTCTCCTTGGTGAATGCCACATTTGATGGAGATTTGTGCAAACTGGTCTCAAGGGTGGATTTCCACAGCCTCACTGAGTTTGCAGTGAAGGCCCTCAGAGTCCTGTTGATGTTGTACAGCTCCAAGCATTCAATGATCCATGAGTGCAGCATCGAGTCACCGGCTTTGTTGTAATCAATCCAGGCCGTACACAGGTTGGTGTGTCGGGCTTTGCGGTCCTGGGCGACTCTTCGGTCTATCTGCAGCTGGCGTTTGGCTCCTTTGGCGTCTCTGCCGATGCCCTTCTTCTGTTCTGTGCTCATGTATTGATCCATGTGCCCACTTGTCTTCGTCACTATGATGCCAGACAGGAGCTTCCATGTTGTGGAGAGACAGGTTATTGGCTGATGGGATTGTACCCGTGGAACGGTCCTACGTGATCAGGATTTTTGGCCCTTCCGTTAGCCATTGAGGGCGAGTCCCATCCCTTAGCAGCTGGTTCATTTGTGCTGCCAGGCGTTTATGGAGTGCAGTGAGCTTCTTAAGCCAGTAGGTGTGGATCATGTCAGGTCCTGGTGCTGTCCAGTTTTTATGTTAGACTCTTTTTGGGATGTCCGACACTTTGATGGATACTGGGTTCTGCTCAGGGAGGCTGATGTGGTCTTCTCTCAGAGAAGCTATAGCCACTTTGCATTTCTGTTGTGTGATACCTCCTTCTCCCAAATGCCCTACTCCAGCCTTGGTGGGTCTACTCTGCCGTTAGTACTCTGCCACTGAGAGTATTGGGTCAAGAAGAGCCGCTTTATTTGTCTGGCTTCACTTTCTCTCGTGTATCTCTTTAGGCGGCGGGTCAACAGTGTTGGGCAAGTTACTTCAAAACTAATGCATTATTAATTACTTGTTACCCTCATTTTAAAGTAATTCATTACATTACAATATTACTGATTTAAAAATGTAAGGCATTACACTACTTTTGCATTACTTTAAGTTACTTTTACCAATACAACTTCAATATGAATCTGGTCATGTGACGCTCAGTGAGCTCATGACATATATGTGGAAGGTGATGTGGTGTCTGAGCTAGGATTGCTGTTAAACACAGTCAGATATAATAACAGTGCTTTAAAATGATTGTTTATTAAATAAAAGCAACAACAATCTGTACTCTCAACACGCTGCCATCTTATAGGGCCATCTGAGCAGGGAGTGAGGTGGTGGGGGCTCCAAGCCTATATTTGCCTTGGTCCCCAAATGCCTTGATACGGCCCTGGATGTGGGACTGACTTCTGGGGTGATCTGATTCTATCACATGTATAAATATTAAATGCTTGTATATTATTGCTTTTCACTGGTAAAAATGAGTATTGGGGATAAATCTACCTACTTTTTTTCTTTTCAAGCACTTTGTTTTGTTTTCTTGATTTTATTTGAATAATTTCCGGCCCTTTCTCTCTCTAACCTTCCTGCATGCTGCATGTTTTCTCCGTCTTCCAGAAAAAAACTGTTTCCTAGACTTCCTGCTTTCTAACGATCAGCCAAAGGGATCTTCACATGCGCGGCGCTCCAGCAGTAATGAGTTGAAATCACCGGGGCACAGATTATGAACTCAGCTGAGGCAAAATACGTCAGAAAAGCACAAAATACCAGAGAATATGCGCTGATATGAACGATCGCAAGTGAATTATTTTGTTTTAGTGGAGCGATTTTGTGAATGTTGCAGTGGCCGCGTACAGGAGCAGCAGGAGTATTTGAGCCGTTGCCGCTGCGTCCTCTCTGCCCGCAAAGCTGAGTCCATAAATGACGTCATATATGCAGATACTGGATCTTTCTTCGGGTTTCCCGCTATTTGAATTTTTAAGGAACACATCTTGATTCTGGGTTTAAAAATGCATTGTAATAACCGCATTACTGACAATTGTACCGAGTAAATATTACCATTTTCTTTCCCTGTAATGCCTTACATTACCACATTACAGCAAAAAGCAATGCATTACAGTAATTAATTACTTTTGTACCGCATTACTCCCAACACTGCTGGTCAAGGCTTGCGGCCTTTGTCTGGCAGTTTCCAGTGCTTCAGTGTGGGTTCCCGGCTGTAGCTCTCGGGTCCTGGTTTTCTCGTTGTGCCTCTCTGGAGCTCTGACAGCTGGCTCACTTCCCTCCATGCTGCCTCGATTTTGGCACGAAAGAAGCACAGAGTAAAACAAGCAGCTAAAAGAAATGTTCTAGAAAGACTCAAATGCAAGTTTTCCGTTACAAAATTGCACCAGTTTTATTCATTTAAGGCTTCTTAGATTTCACTTTACATTTGGCTCTCCCCCCCCCCCCCCCCTGCTGCTGTGGGTTCCTGTGAAGGAAGAAACCAGTTCAGAACACCATACTGCTAAGTCTGCTGTCAGCCGAGCCACTTGGATTGAATCAGATTCGTCGCTGGCTGAACTGATTTATTTTACATTTCACTGTCACCATGCCACACAGAGTCACAGAAGCAGATTTATTCAGTGATGCAGAAACGGTTTCCTTCTGTTTGCATTTGGCTGCAGCTGCAATCATCACTTAGATGGACCCGTTCCTGGAACCAGCTACAGCGTCTGGTTCAGGATGTGTTCGCTGTATGGAATCAGTCGCTAACCATGCAAATAAGGTGTGAACCACATTATACTGTAGTTTTAAGCAGATAAAAGGACATCGAGAGTTTATTATTGCACAACAATCTTTGAAAGCATTAAACGTATCTGCTCATAACCACATTACAAGGTCTTAGTCCATTTTTTTTACAAAGAGTTTATAAATGCAAAGTCTGAAAATGTTAATTGTTAGTACAACCGTTGCTGTTAAGGCCTTGGTGTTCCTCAAAACTAACCGATCCCAGATCGGCCAAACATCCAGGATCTTACGTCAGCCCAAGCTGCGAATAATCAACACACGTCACACGAAAGGACGAATGCTTCTGCAGCCTGCTGCGTGAAGGCCAGAACGGTCTGGATGCAGCCATAGCTCCAGTCAAAAGGCTCGCACCAACACTCCACATAACATTTCAACATTCATCAGCTGTAAATAAACGCGGACAACTAGTAATGAAGTCACTAACCGGTAAATGGGCATTTAAACGCAGGAATCAGTCATAAGCCAAGGACGTGTCGGTCCTTCATTCAGGAATATCGGGAATATCGAGTTACAGGATAAATGAAGCTGGCTGCTTGCGTTTTCCTTCCTTCCTGTGTTCAGCTGAACACGTGAACGTGTCACTGTGAGAATCCACAGAGGAACTAAATGCTTTATCTGGTTTTAAATGAGGAATGGGAAAAAGAAACTAGAAACATTTTCTAAGTGTTTGTAAAACGTTAGAGGTCATTTGAGTGTGTGGCTGCCCCCTTGTGGCAAAAACGAAAAATATTCTCTGAAGCAAACGTCAGCAGGTCTGCGGGGGTGCAGTGGCGTGTTGACTCACAGAAACTAAAGAAAATTAACGCCGCACCTGGATTAAACTTCCACCTCACCTCACCCTGGCTACAAACAGGCGTCTGATCTGGGAGCTTCTGCTGGGCATGCAGACGGTCACAGCACCTCCTGGAGGTCAGACCGAGTACTGACAGAAACACCAACATGCTACATGACTCCACGTACCGACAGCAGTACTACGACGTACTGCTGTACTCCTGATAGTACAACACCATTCACAGCGGTTCCAGGTCCAACGTCTCTGCTACTCATCACATTTCAAGCTGCTGCGTTGCAGGCTTCGACCTCAGCTGGAGCACGACGGTGAGAGGACTTGGCTTCTAACGCAGATTCTACAGGTGGGGTCGGTACCTGCAGTAAGTGGGCCCAATCCGATTCCTCTCCTCACGCTTCCATCGTTCCATTTTAATCAGGTTACAGCTGAGTAGTGGCATCCAAGCCTTTAGGTGGTTTTATCCCTGAATAAAAACATTACTGAGACAGAACTAAGGGAAGCAACCGCGGTCCGACCGATGCGTTCCTCTCAGATGAGTTCAAAATAAAAACTAAATAAGTGAGTATGGCTAATAATGCAGAAGCAACACTGGTACTCACTCAGAACCTGGCCCGGTACTGGACCAGTGTGAGTTTGCTGTCAAAAGGCAACAAGACGACCCAAAGCATCAGGTCCGGATGGAGCTCACTGTGCTGCTCGACTCGGTGGTTCGGGTCCGGAGCGGACCGTCAGCATCCGTAAACGTTCCAAAGAGCAATGCAAACTTTACAGCAACACGAATCCATTCTGTTCTTCAGAAATGAGCATTCCTAACTTCCCGTTGGTCCCAGTGCTAACGTTAGCCACGGAAGCTAGGTGGGAAATAACCAGTGAGTGTTCTTTAGGATCACTTACTATACCTCTGACTATATGAGTGATGCTTAAGGGATCTGTTTTATTTCGGTTGTAAATTTAGATGTATAAAATTTTGCTGAAGAACAAAGATCAAATTCCTGAATGGACATGATGGCATCGTTAGCATCTCCTGCTCCCTCCACATGTTTCATGAGCTTCCGGGACCTGCGGGCCTGCAGCTACAACTTCTTACTTGGGACTCAAAACCAAAACTAAAATCCAAGAACAGCCGAGTTTATGGCCACACGTCATGACCAGGGGGTCATAGTTACTACTTTACTCCTGCACTTCAGGACGTAGTCCAAAAACAGCCCAATTAGTAGGAAAATCAATCAAATCAGTCAAAGATACAATAAAAAGACCAATAAAAACCTTTAGCTTTAATGTTAAATCATAAAGAACTTCTAGAAATCAGTTTAAAAAGCGTCCGGCTGAACCGAGTTTATCTGGCACTGCTTTGCTCTGATATCAGCGACGTTTGTCCTAACCGGTTACAACCTGACCACTGGCCGCGACGCTTTCACTCGAGTGGATTCTAGCAACACAGTGAGCTGCTGTCATGACCTGCTGCGTCCACAAGCCCCGCCCTCCAAATACTAACAGATTTTATGACTTTTCACAAAGATTTCTAATAATAAGCACTGTAATAATAATAAGGATCCACGAGGTCAACCAGAGCTGTACACAGGCAGCCATGTTGGCTGGGTCATCACCATAGCAACCGCAGCACAAACATGGCTGATGGTCAGACTGCACGCGACCGGCTTCAGGCTGCTAGAAAACAAGGAAAAGAAACAGAAAAAGAGATGTTTAAACTGAAAAGCAGGAGGCCCCTCCCCCAGCAGAGAGCATGATGGGAGCTGAAGTTTTAATCTGTTTGGACAGGCCCCCGTTTTCCTGCAACTGCAGAACCTCCATCATCACCGCCCCTCCTGCTGCAGAGGTGTGGCTTTTATGTTTCCCAGGCAACAGCCTACAGGAGGGGGATGGGAAACAGGTCGCCATGGTAACTCAGGATTAAAGGCAACCGATGTTGATGATGTGGTCGTGTTAAAGGGGCGTGGCCAGCTGGAAGATGTCCTGTCATTGGTTTGTTGGTCAAGATGAATCTGTAGAGGTGAAAAAGGGGAGTGTGTGACCACACTGTGTGTGTGTGTGTGTGTGTGTGTGTGTGTGTGTGTGTGTGTGTGTGTGTGTGTGTGTGTGTGTGTGTGTGTGTGTGTGTGTGTGCGTGCGTGCGTGCGTGCGTGCGTGCGTGCGTGCGTGTGTGTGTGTGTGTGTGCGTGCGCGTGTGTGTGTGTGTGTGTGTGCGTGTGTGTGTGAGTGAGAGACTCACCTGTCATTAGAGAAGCTGACAGGAGGGCTTTGGGCGAGCTTTTCCTGGAGCAGGTGTTTTCCTGTTGATCTGACGGACCAGATCGTAGAAGATCTGCAGAGAGGAGACGGATGAACTTTGGGTTCCCTGAAGCTGAAGACGAGCCGTTAAAGCGTCGGTCTGCTCACCTCGTTGACGTTTATCTTGCTCTTTGCTGACGTCTCCAGAAAGGCGCAGGAGTTCCACTGACGGGCGAGTCCGACGCCCGACTCTTTGGCCACCACTCGCTCCACCTCCAAGTCACACTTGTTTCCAACGAGGATCATGGGAACCTGCAGAGTCATCATCATCAGTGTTTGGGTCATGTTAAAGGTCACACGGCCACCATCAACATACCGTCAGCCATGAAGCATCCTGCTGGTTGCAAAATCATTCGAGTTACTATTATTTTACTTACTTTTGTGCTCAATTGTAAGAATTCATTCATAAACTCATTCACTGCCATTGATAAAGTCATGAACTGTGTTTTTAATGGGGCGGGTCTGGGAACGAGCCTGTGCACCTTGAGAGTAAACATCACAGCTCTAAACTTGACTTCCATCCATGTGTGTCACACGTTATGTGATCATGAAGCAGACGATCCACGTATTAAGGGATGGTTTTGGGACGCCGCTGCGCCTAAAGCAAGGCGCTAACCGGGAAAGCTGCTGCAGCTCACACTTCCACTACGGATGGTGAAAGAACAGAAGAGACAGGAAACACGCCGGTTCTTCCTGATGTAAGAAGCGTGCCTCCTCTTTGCTTTGGTTGTTTTGGTGTTTACAGCATCATAGGCATTGTTCTCTGACTCTTTAACAAACTGGCAGTGAACAAGTTCAAAGCATTTGTGTTTAAATGATCGGATTTGTTCTTTTCATAATCTGAATATGAAACTTTGGTTATCAATTCCTTTTTTACTGAAGAATTAAAACATGTTTTTACTTTTAAAATGTCAGATTTTTAGACAAAGTTTGACAGAAAATGAAAAGTGATGGTAAACATCCAACCAGCAGGGGGCAGTAAAGCTGCTCAGACAGTTTATATGATTTATATGGAAAAGAACTAAAACACTGAGGTAAAAATGTTTTGGTTAGGCTAAACCCACATCACGTCCCAGACTTCTGCTGGTGAAGACCAAATAATCCCATGAGAATAAATCTGAAGGGAGGTGAACTCGTTTTGTGGCTCGTGAACAAACTTCTTCCCTTCGGAGTTTAACGAAGCCCCTTCCTATGAGGTCAGGTGTGTTGCTGTGCAGCTTACGTCCTCGGTGTCCTTCACTCTGAGGATCTGCTCCCTCAGGTCCTGCAGGTCGTTGAAGGTGGACTGAGCTGTGATGGAGTACACCAGAGCGAAGCCCTGGCCGTTCTTCATGTACAGGTCTCTCATCGCTGTGAACTGTTCCTACAGTCACACACACACACACATGTTGTCGTGGAAACGCACAAACACGCCACACATGAAGCACACGCCTGCAGTGTCATCAGATCTTACTGTTCCAGCTGTGTCCAGGATCTCCAGCATGCACTGTTGTCCATCCACCTCCACTTGCTGAAGGAGAAAATTAACGTCATCGTTTAGAACCAATCAGATGATATTAAAACAGAATCTGGTCATTAAAACTTCCTCCAGCACACTGAAAAGTGTTTTTCTGTGGCGTCCATCTGGACATGCAGCAGAAGAAGAGGTCTTACCTTCCTGTAGGAGTCCTCTATCGTCGGGTCGTATTTCTCCACAAAGATCCCCTGAACAAACTGGACGGTCTAGAACAAACGGGATGAGCAGAAGTAGGCCACTGGTGTTAATGGAGCTCTGTTCTGCTTCCATTGGAGGTCATCGGGATGGAAATAATGCGACACACTGACACGTCTCCATTATCTCGCAGGACTAAAGCAGTCCTTTGTGTCTGTGTCCCCGTCTGGACTTGCTGTCTGACCCACTCTTAAAGTAACAGCAAACTAAAACTCAGCTAAACATCAGCTCCTCGTTACGTTTGAAACGTTCTCGCAAAACAGTTGCTAAGCAACGGAGAGAAAATGTCCTCAGAAATAATCTGCTCCACTCTGGAATTGGAGCTTGTCCTACAACAGCAGAGGACTGGTGTCTCTACTGGAGCACACGGAGGACCGGTGTCTCTACTGGTGCACACGGAGGACCGGTGTCTCTACTGGTGCATACGTAGCACACAGAGGAGCCGTGTCTCTACTGGAGCACACGGAGGACCGGTGTCTCTACTGGAGCACACGGAGGACCGGTGTCTCTACTGGTGCACACTGAGGACCGGTGTCTCTACTGGAGCACACAGAGGACTGGTGTCTCTACTGGTGCACACAGAGGACTGGTGTCTCTACTGGTGCACACGGAGGACCGGTGTCTCTACTGGTGCATACGTAGCACACAGAGGAGCCGTGTCTCTACTGGAGCACACGGAGGACCGGTGTCTCTACTGGAGCACACGGAGGACCGGTGTCTCTACTGGAGCACACGGAGGACCGGTGTCTCTACTGGAGCACACGGAGGACCGGTGTCTCTACTGGAGCACACGGAGGACCGGTGTCTCTACTGGTGCACACAGAGGACCGGTGTCTCTACTGGTGCACACAGAGGACCGGTGTCTCTACTGGTGCACACAGAGGACCGGTGTCTGTACTAGTGCACACGGAGGACCAGTGTCTCTACTGGAGCATACGTAGCACACAGAGGAGCCGTGTCTCTACTGGAGCACACGGAGGACCGGTGTCTCTACTGGAGCACACGGAGGACCGGTGTCTCTACTGGTGCACACTGAGGACCGGTGTCTCTACTGGAGCACACGGAGGACCGGTGTCTCTACTGGTGCACACAGAGGACTGGTGTCTCTACTGGTGCACACAGAGGACCGGTGTCTCTACTGGTGCACACAGAGGACCGGTGTCTGTACTGGTGCACACAGAGGACCGGTGTCTCTACTGGTGCACACGGAGGACCAGTGTCTCTACTGGTGCATACGTAGCACACAGAGGAGCCGTGTCTCTACTGGTGCACACGGAGGACTGGTGTCTCTACTGGAGCACACGGAGGACCGGTGTCTCTACTGGTGCACACTGAGGACCGGTGTCTCTACTGGAGCACACGGAGGACCGGTGTCTCTACTGGAGCACACGGAGGACTGGTGTCTCTACTGGAGCACACGGAGGACCGGTGTCTCTACTGGTGCACACAGAGGACTGGTGTCTCTACTGGTGCACACAGAGGACCGGTGTCTCTACTGGTGCACACAGAGGACTGGTGTCTCTACTGGTGCACACAGAGGACCGGTGTCTCTACTGGTGCACACAGATGACTGGTGTCTCTACTGGTGCACACAGAGGACCGGTGTCTCTACTGGTGCACACAGATGACTGGTGTCTCTACTGGTGCACACAGATGACTGGTGTCTCTACTGGTGCACACAGAGGACCGGTGTCTCTACTGGTGCACACAGAGGACCGGTGTCTCTACTGGTGCACACAGAGGACCGGTGTCTCTACTGGTGCACACAGAGGACTGGTGTCTCTACTGGTGCACACAGAGGACCGGTGTCTCTACTGGTGCACACAGATGACTGGTGTCTCTACTGGTGCACACAGAGGACCGGTGTCTCTACTGGTGCACACAGAGGACCGGTGTCTCTACTGGTGCACACAGAGGACCGGTGTCTCTACTGGTGCACACAGAGGACCGGTGTCTCTACTGGTGCACACAGATGACTGGTGTCTCTACTGGTGCACACAGATGACTGGTGTCTCTACTGGTGCACACAGATGACTGGTGTCTCTACTGGTGCACACAGAGGACTGGTGTCTACTGGTGCCCACAGTGGACTGGTGTCTCTACTGGAGCAGAGAGTACACGTCTACTGTTGTTAACTTTGTTTTTCTAATGAAATGTTTTCCTGCTTCAGTGGTTTTGAGTTCAGCTGATAAAGGATCCATTCTGAGCCGGTTAGTAAATCAACAAATGTTATTCTAACTCCGCCTCCAAAGGTTTAAATATATTCAGATTAAACAAATAAAATTATCTGAACGAGATTTTTCTGTGTTCTTGTGATTTTACAGAAAGTAATGGAGTCTAGGTGGCGGGTAGCTGGTTGGTTGTTTTAGTGACTTAAAGGAAAGACAGAATCAGAGCAGATTCATGGTTTGACAAACAGCTGAGCAGCAGCTTTAGGACTCACCAGAGCCGACTTCCCGACGCCGCCTGATCCCAAAACAACCAGTTTGTATTCACGCATCCTGACTGTCTGTCTGCTGGGTGAAACACACACAGTTACTTTAGCCAATCACACAGCACCATCACCTGCAGTGAGCGGGTACCTATTACACAAACAGATGGTGATTTCCTGCCTCGCACTGGGAGATTATAATTACCCAGCATGCATCAGGATCAGCTAATAAAAACATTGAGGTCATGTGATTGCACAGCTGGCAGAGATGGCACCCTCCTGGTTGCTGTTGCTATGCTGTGTGTGTGTGTGTGCGTGCGTGTGTGTGTGTGTGTTATGCAGCCATGACAACTCACCTATTTCCCATCTCTGTGAGGACCCGCTAACCTGAGTTTTTTCTCTCAGAAGAATTTGTTAAAAACAGATAAAACAGATCTGATTCTGCAGCTGAGCTCTGTTGTCGTTTAGAAACTTCTGTCATCTGAATATTTGCACAGTTTCACACCTCAGTGAGCTGCAACAGAGCGACTAGTTTGAAGGAAAATGAGTTGACAGAGTACATAAACAATAAGACGGGTTAAACATACAGGTGAGGATCATTTATCTCAATCACAGATCTCATTTTAATGCACCATAAATTAGTGAGGCCTTTAAAGCTACAGAGGCTTCTTGGTCAGACCTTGCTCACTTTGATTGGAAGTGTGTAAATTAAATACACGTTCAACCCTAAATTAGTAGGAGAAAACAAAAAGAAAAGATTATTTCTGCCTTTATTAAAAAATTTTAAGTGAAAAAGTTATTTTAGCCAAAGAAATAGAGTTTAGATGTCCTCACAAGGATAAACAAACACAGCTCTAGGTTTCTGTTAATGAGTCTGCTGAGGTTACCATGGTGATAAGAAAACCGTGTGTGTGTGTGTGTGTGTGTGTGTGTGTGTGTGTGTGTGGAAACAGAGAGCAAAACGATATTAATTTTCTCACGCCTCACCGAGTCCGGTTTAACCGAACATGTGGCCGTATCGGAGCACAGCGGCTCCGCCCGGCTGTCCGGTGGAAATGTGGCCTGACATGAAACTGTTAGCGGTTTCAGACGATAAACATCTGGCCTGACTCTCCAGGGTTTCCCTTACATAGGCGTAGCCGTGGCGGGCCGCCACGGCTGAAATCTTACCGCCACACCTACAAGATCCCAAGTTTTATTTTATTTTATTTTTTTGCGCTGTTTCCCGAGGAAGCAGCGGGAACTACTATGTTGTCGCTTGTGATCACAGCCGGCGGCAGCAAGAAGAAAGGAGCAGGCAGGGCAAGGTGAAGTTACAGCACAAGTTACTGAGTTTAAAATTAGAAAGGTAGCAGTGGATATAATGCCTTTAGGTTTACATGTTTCAGCAGCATTAAGATAAACGAGTGTTGACGATCTTGACAGGGTTTCCTCCAGTGCTTATTAGGCCAAGTTCTCCTCCCCCACTAGGCTAAGCATCACTTATTCATGTAAAATGTATTTATTTTTTCATGTCTGACTTTAACCGCATCTAATACTGTATTACGGCGTGAGCGCAACAGCGACAACTTAAGATCGATGTGTGAGCAGCCTGAGAGGTCGGGTGTTTCATCTGAACCCTCAAAACCTCCAGCAGGCTACGCTGCTCTATTGACGTGTTAGCGCGTGGCGCTAACAACTTAGCGACGTGACATGTCTCGGAGAAAGCGTAAAAACACGTTGGACGCTTCTTCTTAAGCAGAGCACGACATCGCCTCGGCTCGTTCACGGCCGAGGCGGTACCCGACTGGGCTCGATAACTGACCCAGCACAGCCACTGGGTCGTTGGAGCTGCCCCGTGTAGGGATGGGTACCTTTGACATTTGAATCGATCCGGTGCTAATTACCGGTACCTACGAATCGATACCGGTACTTAACGGTACCAATTTTCGATACTTTTGAGTGTTTAATATTTTAATTCTCTTTTATAATTAAATATATATTTTTCACAATATATAACCATATTTGATAAATATCACGATAAATAACATACAACTGTTTGTATTTTAACATCGTCCTTGTAGTTTTAAAAGCTGATAATTAAACTGAAGCAAACATCTTTACTGTGAACTAAATTTACTGTGTATCTTCATTCCTTTTGCCTCCTTTTTCATTTGATTTTCCTACTGGGAAGTTAGAATTTCCGAAGAAAAAGCGAACGCACCATTAGCTGATAACAGTGGTAGCAATGGAAGCTAACATATCAAGCTAACGATACCTTAAACAGTTTATTTAGCTGCTGGAGCAGATTAAAACGATGCCTCACACTTAGATCGTTGTCGCTGGTTTCGTCTTCACCCGTCACATTTAGTAAAATAAAGCCAAACTTTAGAGCACGTTCATGTTGTTCTAGTTGAAAATTCGGAGTTCCGAGGAGAAAGCGAACGCACCATTAGCGAAACGGAAGCTAACATATCAAGCTAATTTTATTTACCTACCGGAGCAGATTAAGATGAGGATGTCTCACTTAGATAGTTGTCGCTGGTTTCATCATCACCCAGTTACCCATCACATTTAGTGAAGTGGACCCAAGCTTTAGCGTGTTCTTTCTACCATGCTGCTCTGTTTACAACTGGCTCTCAGCAAGCGACGACAAAACGCTCTTGCGCATGCGCAGCTGTCTTGGCAAGTTTTCGTTATGATGGACGGGTACTGAAACGAGGCACCGTTTGAAATTACGTGAATCGGTGCTCGGTCGGTACCTTATAAAGTACCGAATTCGGTACCAATCCCTACCCGTGACTGCCTGATGGAAAACCAGCGGGTTTCATCAGACTCGTAGTTTCTTGTTTTTGCTGGGGACCCCCTGTATTTTACCGCTCCCTCCTGCAGTCTTCCCCTATTAACATTTAAAATGATTCTGTAAATCCGTGTATCAATAGAAACAATCTCTGCCTCTGCCAGCTGCAGTAAATGTAGTCTCCAAATAATAAATAAGAGGTGCATTCATCTGTGTATCTCCTTTGATCCGCATTAGTGATATTCTCAGCACCAGAACAGCGAAGCAAAGAAAGATTCCTGAGTTTGTTAGTGATTTTATTCATTAGGTGCATCTGACCTGTTCTTTTTTTCTCTGAAATGAGATCTAATCAGTGCTTCTATGGGTTGTCTCCAATCTGCACTGGAACATTTTACTTTATTTAGAGACGTGTCATAAATTCTCCCCAGCTGGAAAAATTCCTAGGGGAAACACTGCTCTCTAAAGCGGTTCTGACTGCGAGAGACAACATTCCCCGGGAAGTCTCCAAAGTGTCTTGAGAGTTCTCCGTTTCTCGTCATTGAATCACCGGGAGTCAGGAGACAAGTTGCCTCTGGGATGATCACGCTTCTGGGCTCAGGGTAGTGTCAGACTCAGAAACGTTAGAGGAGTTGGAGACCAGACTGCAATCTCATCCAGGACTAAATTACAACATGAACATTTGCACCACGGCGATGATTTAATGGTCGCATACCTCATATGGCACGACCAGACATGAAACAGATCTCTAGAGCGTCTCACTCACACACACTCACTCAAACACTCACACACACACTCACACTCACACTCACTCACACACACACACACAGAAAATGATCAGTTTCTCACTGAGACCTGGACTGTTCAGAACTTCTCCACAAACAAACAGCCGCCGTGGCTCAGCGTGGTAGCCTCACCCGCCTCACATCCCGACACAAACACTTGTACCTTGTTTCATCAGCGGGCTTCCATAGAAACGTCCTCGCTCAGCAGTTTGATGCAACAAGTCTGAGCGAGTCCGCTGATTCTGAAGCAGCTGATCTGAGGTCAGAGAAAACTTCAGCTTTATTTCACCTCAACCTCCAAATCCAGGCACACCTGATAAGATGCAGCATCACAGAAACGCGACTGACCAGGAGGTTCAAGATGAGACGCAGACCTCTGACTAGAGGTCGACCAACATGGGTTTTTAAGGCAGATGCCGATTTTTAAATAATTTTGTTGCTGATGGCTGATATTTAAAGCCGATTACTATATCTTATATATATATATATATATAACATATATACATAAAAAATATATATATATACATACATATATTACTATATATTTTATGCATATATATTATATTTACATAAAATAGTATGTATGTACAGTGGGGCAAAAAAAGTATTTAGTCAGCCACCGATTGTGCAAGTTCTCCCACTTAAAATGATGACAGAGGTCAGTAATTTTCATCATAGGTACACTTCAACTGTGAGAGACAGAATGTGAAAAAAATCCATGAATTCACATGGCAGGATTTTTAAAGAATTTATTTGTAAATCAGGGTGGAAAATAAGTATTTGGTCAATAACAAAAATTCAACTCAATACTTTGTAACATGACCTTTGTTGGCAATAACAGAGGTCAAACGATTACTATAGGTCTTTACCAGGTTTGCACACACAGTAGCTGGTATTTTGGCCCATTCCTCCATGCAGATCTTCTCGAGAGCAGTGATGTTTTGGGGCTGTCGCCGAGCAACACGGACTTTCAACTCCCTCCACAGATTTTCTATGGGGTTGAGGTCTGGAGACTGGCTAGGCCACTCCAGGACTTTCAAATGCTTCTTACGGAGCCACTCCTTTGTTGCCCGGGCGGTGTGTTTGGGATCACTGTCGTGTTGGAAGACCCAGCCACGTTTCATCTTCAAAGCTCTCACTGATGGAAGGAGGTTTTGGCTCAGAATCTCACGATACATGGCCCCATTCATTCTGTCCTTAACACGGATCAGTCATCCTGTCCCCTTAGCAGAAAAACAGCCCCAAAGCATGATGTTCCCACCCCCATGCTTCACAGTAGGGATAGTGTTCTTGGGATGCAACTCAGTATTCTTCTTCCTCCAAACACGACGAGTTGAGTTTATACCAAAAAGTTCTACTTTGGTTTCATCTGACCACATGACATTCTCCCAATCCTCCGCTGTATCATCCATGTGCTCTCTGGCAAACTTCAGACGGGCCTGGACATGCACTGGCTTCAGCAGCGGAACACGTCTGGCACTGCAGGATTTGATTCCCTGCCGTTGTAGTGTGTTACTGATGGGGACCTTTGTTACTGTGGTCCCAGCTCTCTGCAGGTCATTCACCAGGTCCCCCCGTGTGGTTCTGGGATTCTTGCTCACCGTTCTCATGATCATTTTGACCCCACGGGATGAGATCTTGCGTGGAGCCCCAGATCGAGGGAGATTATCTGTGGTCTTGTATGTCTTCCATTTTCTGATAATTGCTCCCACAGTTGATTTTTTCACACCAAGCTGCTTGCCTATTGTAGATTCACTCTTCCCAGTCTGGTGCAGGTCTACAATTCTTTTCCTGGTGTCCTTCGAAAGCTCTTTGGTCTTGGCCATAGTGGAGTTTGGAGTCTGACTGTTTGAGGCTGTGGACAGGTGTCTTTAATACAGATAATGTGTTCAAACAGGTGCCATTAATACAGGTAACGGGTGGAGGACAGAAAAGCTTCTTAAAGAAGACGTTACAGGTCTGTGAGAGCCAGAGATTTTCCTTGTTTGAAGTGACCAAATACTTATTTTCCACCCTGATTTACAAATAAATTCTTTAAAAATCCTGCCATGTGAATTCATGGATTTTTTTTACATTCTGTCTCTCACAGTTGAAGTGTACCTATGATGTAAATTACTGACCTCTGTCATCATTTTAAGTGGGAGAACTTGCACAATCGGTGGCTGACTAAATACTTTTTTGCCCCACTGTACGTATATATATATGTATATATATATACATATATATATATATATATATACACACATATATACCGTAATCCTGTAATACAGGCCCGGGCCTGTATTTGACTCAAGCTCATCAAGCTCAAGGCCTTTATTGGAAGGAGGACCAGAATTAGAGGCAGGCCTCAATTTCTATTTGAGCAAAATGAACTAATGGTTCACTGGAGTTTGTGACAATTAAAATTGCGCCCACATTTTCAAAGTTAAACACATTTCTATTAACAACGGTAGTTTCTGCTTCAGCCCACCCCCCACCCCCCACCCACCCCCCCCTCCCCCTGCACAGCGGCCGCAAACTCACTGATGCGCCTGCAGCCTCTCAGAGTTGCTGCTGCTCTAAACATTAAAATAATTATTTCATTTTCTGTTCCTCACTTCTGATTACCTTCAATGGTGTCTGTTTGTTGCAACCAGCAGGTACAAAAACTAACTTGTTTTTATTTGACTATTTTTCTGTCCTGCCTGTTTATTATCTTCCTGCATCTCCTCTCAATCCTAAAGAGAAACTGCTACCTGGGTTCATATATATTCACCTTATGAGTTACCTTTGAACTGCAGTTCTAAAAGATCTACCGACCGCAAAAACAGCGGAGTGCGCGCCGGCCGCATCAGTTAGGTGCGTCACCGAGGACAAAACCGGTGATGCGCCCCAATCCACATCAGTGAAACGCATCAGGCACAAATAAAAGACAGAAAACATAAAAGGAAATGAGCCGACATGAACGATCGCGTGTTAAATTAGTTTTTGAGGTGGCGACACCTGATTTGATAATGTTACTGTGGCCGTGCTCAGGACGCAGATGTCTGGAGCGCGTCAACAATCAGAGCTTTGCATGCGCACGCTGGTTAAGGTTAGGATGGGGGTGAGGGGAAGATTAAGTTGCAAGAGGGTAAACGTCACAAATTGGTTAAATGTCCGTTTTACGGCGGGTGTCAGTACCGACGCTCTGGCACAGCGCGTTGCCCCCCCCGACGTGCAGGAGCTTGTCACCTGCTGACAGCAGGCTGCTGTCTTTTCCGTGGACTGCATCTTGCCGGTCATTATCACGTGACAGCGACTAGCCGATGACAGGCATAACAAGTCACTATAGAGCGGTGAAGTCGACTAGTGACTAGTTCATACCACCCCTGCTACTGCTCCCCAGAGTGTTCTGCAGCATAATCAGCACGTTCTCTTTGAACTTGATATCAAATTTTCGCCTCCTCTTCGTCTCCACACGGTTAAAGTTACCCTCGCGGTCTATCACTGGCAAATCCAAAGTGAGACGATGACACAACCGCCCCCCGTACTTGCTTGTTACCACATTCCACCCGGCCACAATAAGATACCGGCCATTATTCACCTCCGCCGACTCCGACACCGGCCAAAATATGAGACCCGGCAGTTAATTAAATACAGGCTAATATTAGAGGATTTACGGTGTGTGTATATATATATATATATATATATATATATATATATATATATATATACATACATACATCATGGGCAACTGTGGCACAGGAGTTAAGTGCTCGCCCCGTAATCGGAAGGTTGCAGGTTCGAACCCCGCTCAGTCTGTCACTGTCGTTGTGTCCTTGGGCAAGACACTTAACCCACGTTGCCTGCTGGTGGTGGTCGGAGGGACCGGTGGTGCCAGTGCTCGGCAGCCTCGCTTCCGTCAGTGCGCCCCAGGGCAGCTGTGGCTACATCGTAGCTCATCACCACAAGTGTGTGAATGTGTGTGTGAATGGGTGAATGACTGATTGTGTTGTAAAGTGCCTTGGGGGGTTCCAGGACTCTAGAAGGTGCTGTATCAAATACAGGCCATTTACCATATATTTAGGCTTTAGCAGCACACTGATTGTGAAAGACAACTGAACGCTCACTGTGTGCAATAATATTAATTAAATAAGACAACAAATATTTATTAAACTTCAAACATAAAACAAACTCAGAACCTTTAAAAAAACGGTGTGTTGGGGTCCTTCGGGTCCTTTCTTCAGTCTAGTAGTGGTGGCAGTTGGCCACACAGATGCCTGATTAAAAAAAATTATCAGCTTTAAAAAATAATTTTGGCCGATGACTGATATAGAAAAAAATTAATATATCGGCCGATCTCTACCGCAAACACTTTCTGAGATTAGAAAACGATAATCCCACTGTCAGGAAGGAGAAGAAGTTTGAAAGGGGTCAGAACAGTTCTGATGTTTATGGATCAGGGTGGACCATAAGTTATGAAAATTTGTGTTTTAAACAACATTTTACAGAGTTGGGCTGAGCGATATGGCATCGAGCCAGTGCACCTCCATAACGATAACCATCAATAAGCTAGTTGTCCACTAGCTAGAGCTGTGGCAGCATAATTACTCCACAGCCAGTTTTATTGATAGTATTATTTCCCTAGATCTATTCATAGCAATTATTTCTCATTTCTGCTGTTAAAAAACTACAAAACTGAGTATGAAGTACTTCTTTGTTAAGACTGATTGAAAAACAAGCACAACTGAATGAATATTTAAGTAAATGATAACTAGAAATCCCTGCAAATACAAAGTAGACCATCTCTTCTATGTGGCGGATGAGTCACATGACCCCATCCTACCCGGTCCGTAACGCGGCATCTTACAGGGACATGAATATGCCGATTATAACTTGTAGGTCGCTTTGGACAAAAGCGTCTGATAAATACATAAACATTAACGAGGAGCTGCTCAGTCTCACCAAGATTTAACTAATAATGCTTCTACAGCAGAAAACATCAAAGTGCTTCAGACTCTAGAACACATCTTTGAGGCTTTCCTTTGGTTCATTTGGTATTTAGATGATAAACAAAAGTCTGAAGACGAACACCGCTCAGACTCTGTGTTTGGGTCCTGAAACAGATAAAAGCAGGAGCAGAGCAGCAGATGAAGCCATAAAACACAAACAACGCTGTGCTTCCAAACTCTCGCTGCCTGATCCCAACATACCCACACAAGTCAGAACAAGACCCGGCTGCACCGGCATCTGCTGCCGTTTACAGCCTCAGAACCCAGAGCTGTTGGTGTTTCCTCCTGGTTCTGGTTCTTCTCACCTGCTTTCATGCAAGTAACAACAGACTGGAGGCAGAGGAGAGATGGGCTCAAAAAACACACACTATTGACAGGCCCCACCTAGTTGTGCCTGACTCAGGGGTCTCGTGTGTGTGTGTGTGTGTGTGTGTGTGTGTGTGTGTGTGTGTGTGTGTGTGTGTGTGTGTGTGTGTGTGTGTGTGTGTGTGTGTGTGTGTGTGTGTGTGTGTGTGTGTGTGTGTGTGTGTGTGTGTGTGTGTGTGTGTTACTGACAGTACAACAGCTGGGGGATCAGACCGAGCACTGGGAGTGAATAACGCTCAGGAACACGGAGAAACGGGCAGACAGACAGAGACAGACCGGTTCTCTAAACTCCGGAACTCCGCCTGCTTCAACTTATCCGCCTTCTTTTCCTCCGGCCGAGCAGCGGGGGTTCCGCGGGTCTGTGTCCGCCTCAGAGCGCTCCCTACCCCGCTGCTCTGCCCAGCAGGCCCCGCTGCCATGGAGGACCGGATAAAGCCGGAGGCTAGAGCCCACACACGCCTCTACGGCTCCGTTACCGAGACCGCGATGCTGTCCAGCTGTCTAACATCCTTTAATGGAGCCCTGTCTGTCTGCCTGTCTGTCCGTCCGTCTGCCGGTCGCTTCCGCAAACCCAGCCCTGCTCGGTTCGGCTCAGCCTGCCTGTCGGGCTGCGCTGTCCATCCGCACCGCACCGGTGTTCTTATTCTGCTTCGGTCACGCAGAGAATCAAACTACAGAAACGGGAGAATAAAAGAGGAAACGAACCGGAGAACTTACCGTCATCCACCCGTCTCTCGCTCTTGCTGTCTGTGGGCGTCGCTCGATCGGAGCCGCTCCCTCCTGCCGACGGCGCCGCTCGATGACGTCAAGTTAGAGGTGACAAACTACATCGCTTCCTGCCACGTTTTTCAAAATAAAACCAAACACGAAACGTGATTTTTCTTAAAAGCCTTACGACAGACTAACAATGACTAAAATGTCATTAAAGGTGCAGTATGTAAGAATATAGTGATATTTTTACAGTGAGAAAATCCCAAAGAGTCTTAACGTTTCAGTCATTTAGGAAGGAAGGTTAAACTGAAACATATTTCATTTCCAGCTTGCTGCTGGGATTGTCAGTTTTTCTGCTGTCAAAACAAAGGAAGGAGGGACGTAGCTACTGTTCACAATCAGCGAGCGTGGGGGTGCCGTGTCTCCTGTGAGCTAATACTAAATACATCCCAAAAAACAGTTCACAGCTCGATCAGCTCAATTATTCATGCTTGGGCAGGGAGCTATTCTGGTGATACCCATTTCTACCTGCCATTGCCATGACAACCACACATTTATTTAACCTTCATTTATCCAGATGAGTGGACTGAGAACTCATTCTCGTTTACGACGATCTGGCCGAGAGGCAGCAGCAACAGACACATAGTTAGCTTTACATCAAAGAGCAACAGGCAAGATATAAATAAGATATAACAGTCAGACATAAAGACAAAGGGCTGTTCTCATGTATAATATGTACTAACAATCAGAAGAGGCTTAAAACAGTCTGTAATACTCAGAAGCAGGACTCAGTGGGCATCTCCCATCTTCACCACTGCAACACCATCATAACTCTTCCAGCCTGAGCTGTGAAACCTTTACAGATGGTCCAGAACACTGCAGCTCATCTGGGGTTTGTGTGGTATTCATCATTTTGTGCCTGTAACTTCAGACCGTGTGTAGGAACATCTGGTGGTAGAACGGTGACCACCAACGGTCTCAGTCATCCACACATGTTCCTCATCCACTAATTATTTTATACTTCTGTGAAAAAAACTGCTGAGTCACATGACTGGTGCTGAGTCACATGACTGGTGCTGAGTCACATGACTGGTGCTACAACACCCGGCGGGAATCTGACTTTGTAGAACGGATGCCATGTTTTCGTAATCACAATTTCCTCTCTTCCTGTTTTATGATGTTTTCAATCTTTTTAATTAATTAATATTATTTTTCATTTTATTTTATACTTTTTCCTTGTGAAACACCTCGTGATGCTGCTTGAGATGCGATAGATTAAAGATCGTTTCTATACTGTTATGAAGGATCTGTCAGATCTCCTCTGGAGGAAACGCGTGAGCGCGCTGACGGCAGATCCGTCTGGAGCCATGCTGGGATTTGGAATCCCAGATAAACCGCACAAATCCGATTCCGGTCCATGTTTTATTTTACATCTACCAGAACCTCCTCTGCTCCCCATCACACATGCGTTGCCATGGTAACCAGACTGAATGACAGCTGAGAGGCTGCACTCAGACATTTCCTAATAAAACGAACTCCATCCAGAACGACTCCTTAAATGTAAACGAGAACCCGTTACTCTACGGTTTATTGGATTAAAGTTTTTATTTATTCCTGATAGGAGCCTCTCCTCGTCCGACCGCGGTTAGAAACTCTGCTGCTCGTTTGGTTCTTTTGTGGTTCAGCAGCCTGATTTTGCAACAAAATATTCTTTTTTTTCTGAGTAGAACTCGCGTGCTGAGGGCGTAGCATGACCAAATATGGTTAATTGAGGGCGTTCCTGTATGTAAATGACTGAGAACGGACACGAGCACCTGGGTAGCACAGGTGGGATTCATCATCAGACGAGTGCGGAGGAACGAGCGTACGAGCGGCCACCGCACGTTTCATAAATCAGGATTTTTACCGCTCGTACGAACGTTCTAGATTTCGTTCATAGGAATGAATTTAGGACTATTTCTACGAATGTTTGATACATGAAGGACCATCTGGTCTTCAATCAGTCTTAAAGAGCAAGTCACCCCTCTGCTGCTTTAACTACCCATAGCCAGCAGCATCAGGTCGAAGTCACTGATTTTAGCCTAACGTCCTGAAAGAAAAAGCTCCCATCGACTTCAGTCCTGATGTGACTTAAAGGCAGATGTATGACTCGCTCACTCTGGTAATTGTGGGTCCCAGTCCCTGAGGCAGACTCCTGTGTCGTTCCAGGACGGTGGAAGGAACGCTAACCCTAACCCAGCTTCGCAGAGAGCATCCGCTACCGTAGCACCTACGCTGCTCTCTCTTCCCCCAAAGCTTGTACTCTATTTTCCTGTCAGTGGTTTATCGTTAGCCTCCAGGAGAACTGCCGTATCACCTTCTTATCTGGAAGTCACGTTGGACAAAAGCGACTGCCAAACACATAATCATACACTTTTAATAAATGGTAAAAGTTTGACGGTTTTAACTTTTTCATTTTTGTAGTTTTAAAACTTCAACCCATTACATGAGATTGAATTAGACTTACACTAACTTTAGTTTGACTGACACTGAACATAAAGTTTAACCCTCCCACTGTCCTAATGGGTGTGAGCCCATGAGGAAAGTTGACCATTGAGCAGGGTTGTTGGTTTATCTCTTGAGGTCCACGTGGCAGGGGTGAGGAGTGAGCACCACCTCACCCCTGCCACATGGACCTCAAGGGATAAACCATCAATCCTGCTCAGTGGCCAACTTTCCTCGCGGGGTCACCCATGAAGACAGTGGGAGGGTTAAAAGGCCAATAAAATGGAAAGAAGTTTATACTGGTGATAGTTGTACAATCTATTTTAAAAGTTGCATCCCGTTAAGAATCTTGTAACTTCTGACTCTGCTCTCAACCCGTTTAATCCTGTAAACCCAGTTTTAATTAAAACTAAAGTACTACAATAAATGCCACATGAAAAAATGACATAATTATTAATATGTAGTGCAGTTATTAGATAAAATGTTTTAAATTCACCTTACTTACTGATCTTTTATTTTGAAAGTACACAATACTTACTTCCTGTTTTAGTCTGTCTCCTGGCTTTTTTTTTTTTGGTAGCTGGTTTGAGTCTCTCTGGTCCTGCTTCTGAATTTTTACCTTTACCAATGAGTGTAGAAACACACACACACACACACACACACACACACACACACACACACACACACACACACACACACACACATTACAAAAATAAATCAGAAGCAGGATTTGTCTGGTTATGAATGAAGAATCAATTAAAAAACGTTTCTAAATAAACTATTTTGCACTCTGTTGACATAAAGAGCAATTTTATTATTAGTGTTAAAGTCTGTAAACATGAAAACACCTGAAACAAACAAAAACACACGCAGGGCTTCCAGCGAACCAAACAGAAGATTCAGTTCTGTTTTTTGTTTCTTGCAGGTCAACATGGTTCATTCTGGTGGAGTATTTACTTCCTGTTGGCTCCTCAAAGACACCAACGTGCATGTGTGTGTGTGTGTGTGTGTGTGTGCGTGCCTCAACACATTCACAGATTTGTTTCCATCACCTTCTGTCCCCAAAATGATCCGATGAGCCGCCCGCACACATCGTTTGTGACCTAATGGATTCAGAGTAAATAGCACACAGACGAACGTGTTCATTACTGTCGGTGAGTGTTGTACTGCTCCACCCAAACAGGAAGGAGTCACCAAGAATAGTCTCCCTCCACCCAGCCAGCTTCCCCTTCACTGATACACACTTCCTCTAAGTTACAAACATTTTCCTGAATAAGAAACTACTGTAATCCTTAAAGGTGACTGATGAGATTAGATTATACGCTGTGGGTGCTTCAAACCTTCTACTGGTCTAGTTTACATAGTTTGTGAGAAATCCTGGTGAAAAAGTTCAATAAGCAACAGTGATGCACGATCGAGTCAGGGATTTGAACCAACACACGCACAAAAGCTTCCAGTCATAAAATATTACATCAGCAGTAACGGGGCATTCTGATTGGCCAACAGGTGAAACGTTTCATGTCCGTCTTCAGCTTCACAAACCAGCCGATAGTCAGCGTTCCCTCACCTTTATCCGCCTTCAAGTGGAGATGTGAAGATTTCCAGCGTCTTACTTTGGCAACGTTTTTGTTCGGCCACCGACTTCTGTTCAAATTTCAAACATTTTCAAAGCCTTGAGAAAAAAACGTGAAAGTCCAAGGATTCCAGCAGCAGGTTTTTGTGTGACCTTCTTCACCTCTCTCCTTGTTCTGCTCTCCCCACCTATCCCACCTTCCTCAGGATCCACTGATTTCCCTCTTTCCTGTTCACTCTCTCGCTTAACATTTTGTTTTTTAATCACAATTGTCCATTTTTGCTCATTTTAAATATATTTTTAGCCATTTTCTAAATGCTTTTTATATTTTTACATTTTTTGTTTTTGTGAAGCGCCTGGTGATTTTATCTTGAGAGACGCTATAGAAATGATACTTTCTTCTTCAGTTGTGGACATTCAGCACTGTCAGCACTATCAGCACACCACTGCCAAGCTGCAGTTTTACCTGGTTCTTAAACTCACCATCACCAGGTCACTGTAATACCGGCAGCATTCCCGTGTGGAAGTTTTTACCTTTCTAATCGGTTGGAAGGTAATTACAGCTCTTTTTGAGAAGTTGGTATTGGCCTTGGAAACGGGAATGGGTTCACTCCTAAAACACCCGTTCCCCACACATCTGTCCTGCTTTCACCCCGGATGGGCTTTCAGACACCTTCAAAAGGCAACTTTGGTGAAACTGGTTCTTTTTCATCTCGACAGCTGTTAAATATTTGGCTGTAGCTTACCAAGACGTGAGGACGCCGCCTGAACGACGGGGTGGCCCGTCACTCAAGAATAAATTACTGAGCTTCAAAGAGAGAGAATCATCAGTGGGTCAGTGATGAAGCGGCTCTCACAAACCCTTACAAATGGTTGCTAGGACACAAGACGAATGAGCATCCTTTGGTTTGTTTTCTCTCTTCCTCATTAAAGCAACCAATCAGACGACTTTCCTGACGAAGGATGGGCAGATGGAAGGCTTCAATGTGATGTCACAACTACTCCCTCAGGTAAGCTCCAATCACGACCCTCAGGGCACTGATAACATAATGAACTGCTGTAATTCATGTTTACACACGTGAGTGTGTGTGTGTGTGTGTGTGTGTCACAGGGTTAGATGAAGGATGCGTATAAACATTTTTAAAGGCTGAAAATTTTCTTGGTAGCGATCTTTGTGAAGTTTAAATGACTTCAGCATGAACACACGTCCTAATTTCTTTTTGTCCAGCGTTAATCCAGAAGTTAAGTAACGAGATGTAAAATCTGCTGTTAGATCATCTGTACGTCTCTGCAGCAGAGGCCTGAAACCCAAACTGGTAGAGGAATTAACCCTCCCACTGTCCTAACGGGTGTGACCCCACGAGGAAAGATGGCCACTGAGCAGGACGGATGGTTTATCCCTTGAGGTCCATGAGGCAGGGGTGAGGAGTGAGCACCACCTCACCCCTGCCACATGGACCTCGAAGGGATAAACCATCAATCCTGCTCAGTGGTCAACTATCCTCGTGGGGTCACACCCGTTAGGACAGTGGGAGGGTTAAAACATCAGTCATCAGCAAACAGTTTGATATTGAATTTAAAAATGCGTCAGATTTCTGGTTATTTGGTACAAAATTAGTTTACAAAACCTGACTTTAATGTACTTTTGACAACAAGGAGAAGTAAGGGGGTCAAACCCGACCCAAATATTAAGAGAGGACATCTGAAATTTGTTTCACAATAAAAAGATATTTGTGTTTAAAAATGTACTAAAGCAACCCTTTAGTCCACTTTTGGAAACATATTTGTTAATTTCAGATTAATTTCTTACCGAGTCAAGTACGAACTCCGTTTGTCGTCTGGATCGAGTTTAACTCGGTGAAAGAGGTAAACGTAAAAGTCCGCGTGCAAACAAACAAGGCAGGCTGAGTATGAAGGCAGGCAGAAATGGACCTTTTAATTTTTATTGGCGATAAACAACAGCGGATTGTCCTGACCATACCGGACTGAACTGGATCAAAGCAGTCTGAGCCTGGTTTGACCACATCAGACGAAGCCAACAAGCAGGACACAGTAAAGTCAAACCACGGCCGGCAAAACTGAACTGGTTTGGACTGGTTTGAGGAAACCGAACGTACAGAACAGTCAGAACCTTGTTACTTTGTTTACTCCAGGATACCATAGCAACATCACCAGTGGTCCAGTCGGGTGTGGTCAGATGGGGCCTGGTCCGACACATCCTCGTCCCTTCATCCTCTCAAAGCTTAGAAGTCAAGGGCAGGTCAACTGAATCGGAGGAAACAGATGCTAATCGCTCCACAAACTTAAGCCCCGCCCATCATCCTCTCCCCATAGTTTCCTATTGGTTACCTAAATCATTCGCAAAAACAGCAACAAAAAAACCACCAACGAGCCCCTCTCCTGGTAACCACAGCCTCAGTCCTGAATGGCTGTTTGTCTAAATCTGATCCCCATTGGTCCATTTTGATAACGCGCTGTCAGTCACTCAGCAGCAGCCAATCAGGTTACAGTACCTGTGGAACTTTCTGGAATAATGAAAAAGAAACAGAATGACGCACAGGGAGATCGGCCAATCATCAGGTCTTGTACGAAGTTTCCAAACCTTTGATGGGAATTTTTTTTACGGGTTTTTATTTCTCAATCTTTGTTTCCGTCCCTTTCTGTGAGCCGTCCATCCGTCTTCGTGCTTTTCCCCCAAACTGCAGAAATCAGTGCAACGGATCATGGAACAATCGATCGCTAGGAGAGGGTGTGTCACTACAACGGTGTGTGTGTGTGTGTGTGTGTGTGTACGCTGTTATGGAAACATGCTGCGGGGTTGGCGCTCCAGCAGCGGGGTGGTGCCTTGTTGCATCACGGGGACTTGTTTTGTCTGTGTTTAACTGGTGTCCATTGACTCCATGTTGGCGGAGCTGGAGTCTCTCTGAATGGAGTCAAAGATGGCCGCCAGCTCCTGATTGGATGAGATCTGGGACTGAAACTCTGACATCAGCGGCGACTTTTCGGCCTCGGGGATTGTGAGCAGCGCGACGACTGCTCGCATCGCCGATCGCTTCAGCTCATCCTGCTTCTCAAACTCCTGTTTCACCGAGTTTGCCTTGACCTGCAGAGAGGAGACCGTTTCACATCGACAGGTTCACAGTTCACACGGCCGCACACCAACGGCTGCGTCAAAGTCAGACGAAGCCAAATCATCTCACGAAGCAAAGCTTTTCCTGCTCGGCAGTCCGACAGTGGCTTAGCGTACCTTGGTGGTGCAGGTGGCTCTCAGCGGCTCCACCAGTCTGTCCAGTCTCTGCAGGACGGCACTGGGACAAAGTGACGACAGTCTAGCCAGCATCAGGAAGGTCAGCATCTAACAACACGACAGCAGCAGAGAGCTCAAACATCTGGAAGCTAACGCTAAATCAGGACGGCAGAACTAAACCCTTAAACCCGTTCTAACTAATCAGACAGAACCCGCAGCAGAACTCTGGGAGGACAGTCGGACCTTGATGTCATAGTGGTCCTTCAGACCGTCCTCTACGTGGTTCAGGAAGGTGAAGATGTCCAGTCGGTCCAGGCAGCTGTCCAGCAGAGTGTACATGCACTCGAACGCGGCCTTCCTAAGGTCCAGCCCATCATCCACCGTGTGTTTGAAGGGACCCATCTCCACCTGCACACACCATCAGGAGCACAAGCCTGAGTCACCTGAGCCCCGCCCACCCGCTGAATCATGGGCCCTGCAGACAGACTCACCTCTCGGATCAGCTCCTTCCTCACTTTGGTCTCGTTGTAAAGCTGCAGCAGAACCGAGTCCAGCAGGTCTCTGATCAGACTGGGTTTATTGTGAGCAGCGGAGTTAAACGTTACCAAGGCAACACGGCGCACGTTCAGGTCCGGGTCCTCCAGCGTCTTAAGGAAATCACCTGAGGAACAACCACCAATCAGAAGGCACTCTACGGAGCGAGGAGTTTTCCTGCGGTGCGTGATACCTATGCAGTTCTTCAGCAGCGGGTCGATGGGCTGCGGCTGGTCAGAGATGGTGAACTTTACCGCCGTCACCACGGAGCTCCTGGCGTAAGACGAACCTGAAGAATAAACCAAAGGTAAGCCGTTTCCAACTCCTTCGCTGAGCTGAAACGGGGAGGCAGCGTGACCGGGTAGATGTGAAACGGCTCCTCTGGCTCCAGAATGAAGCTCTGCCCGTCACGTACCTGACAGCAGGTATCCTTTGAGCCGGGGCAGCAGCGTTTCGGGGTCGATCAGCGTCAGTTTGCCCAAACACTCGGCCACCACGTTCCTGGTTCCCTCCTCCTGACACTCGCAGTGTTTGAGCAGCAGAGACCAAACAGACTCCACGTAGGGCTTCAGGCCGGACACGGATGCCGAGCCTCCACACACACACACACACACACATTAAAATCAAAACACACTGACACGTGCACAGAGAGGTGAACCTGCTGCCCTTACTGATGATCTCTTTGAGCGAGTGCAGCAGCAGGTACTGCCTCTTGGAGGAGGAGATCTCCTGCAGGACGAAGGGAAGGTACTCTGGGAGGTTCCCCACTGCGATGCTGCCGAGGGCGTAGGAGGCTGCGGACTTCACCTGAAACACAAGCCCAAAGGCGCTGTCAACGACTCCAAACTGGAAAAGCAACTCGGGGCTTAGATGTGAAGGCAAGTGTGGGGCTACCTCTTCACTGGAGGAGGAGAAAGCATCCAGGATGACGGTCTTGAGCTCAGGCTGGCTGCTCAGGTCCACGTAGTGTCCCACCTCGCCCAGTGAGAGGAGAGCGAGAAGTCTGATGGAGTCTGTGGAGCGGCTGTTCTTCACATCCTGTCAAGAAGAGGAAACTATTTTATATTTCATCCTTGATGCCGTCGTTCTTTAGAGCTCTGGTCTTTAGTGGTTTGGGATCAGGTGACTCACCTGGATGAACTGTCCCACCACAGCAGGACCCTCGGTGGGACAGGCTCTGGTCAGAGCTGCGACACATTTAGCAATGGAGCAGTAAGCCTGTTTGTGAGGCAGAGCGGCGCTTTGGGAGTAAACCGGGCCCGTCAGCATCCTCAGCAGGTCCATGTAGCCCAAACCGGGAGTGTCTGTAGCCACCAGAGCCTGAACAGGAGGAGGCAACACCAGATCAGCCAGCGTGCTGTCATCGTTTTACACAACCACCAGATTTGTTGTCGTTTCAGAAAAAAAGACCGACTGAACCCAAAAGCAGAAAACAATGGGCTGCCCAGGATGTACGGTGAGCAGAGAGCTGCTGGGTTTTATTCGTCTTCAGTTCTGTATCATCTGCTTAGAACAAAAAGGACCAGGATCTCATCCCTGTGGTACACCATCACCCAGTTTTGATTAAGGTCCATGAAAGTGGTGAATTAAATTCAGGGTTAAATGTAGTTTTAGGTCAGGTTCAGTTCCTGACAAAACTGGTTCTAAAGGCTGTAAAGGTTCTGGGTCTAGGCCAGCAGAACACCAAACCCAGTAGGACCCAGTCCACTGGTGTTTCATTTCTTCAGTCACGCCAGGCTTAAAGCAAAGGTGGAACGTCACGTTTGGGCCCCACATGAACGGTTAGGGCGCTGCAACTCCTCACCTTAGAGTTCCACCTTCACAGAAACTCAAATATTTACTGAACTCCGTATTCTGGTGCTGTTCATCTATCACACAGTTTACCTGAAACACGATAAAACTGAACTATCAGGGTGTCTCCACCCACAGTTACAGGTAAACACACGGCAAGTCCGCCACGGGTCGTTACTCCCGTCAGTGAATTACGTCGGGACCTGAGCCGATATTGGATCAGATCAGCTCCATCACAGGTGTTTGGACCCCCGAACTGAGTCCAGTCCGAGTGTGGTGGGGCGGTACCTGGTAGAACTCCAGCATGGCGGCGAGCGCTCCTCCCTGCAGCAGCGGGGATCGAACCAGCGCGATGAGCTGCTGAAGGATGTTCCCTCCGCTCAGCTGGCCCAGCGAGGACGGGTGCGTCACCGCCAGCGTGGACAGGAAGCACAGCGCCATCTGAGACACGTGCATGTCGCTCTCTGAGATCAGAGGCGGCAGCTCAGCCAGGACGGCGTCCACCATGACAGGCGTCACTGCAGAGCTGAGGACCACAGATGAAGAGTGAGAGGGCAGAGCTGCCAGGTGGGCGGGGCTAACCGGTGTGATGGTTACCTGTAGTTTCTCAGCAGGATATCCAGAGCCGCCAGCGTGCAGAGCTTCAGAGCTCGTTGGTTCTTTCTGAGAAAGGAGGCGAGGATGGGAACGGCGTCGGGAAGAACTGGCCTGAGATCGATTTTTAACGGAGAGCCGGCGATCAGCGTCAGCGCTGCAAAGATCCAGACTGAACTTCATCACCAGCTCATCACAGTCTTACTCAAGAGGACAATGTGGGGGGCGGGGCTTACCTTTTACCGTAGTCAGCCGTGTGATCTCATTTTTGAGGCGTTCCAAAAAGATCAGCAGCGTTCCTGGAAGCTCGTTGGGCAGGCGGTCGCCTACATAACAAAATCCATCGGAAAGTTCAAACCCAACTCGAGTCTGACGGCAGGGGACATCACATCTAGGACATGTAGGTGGTGGTTACCTAGGTTGCAGATTATCTGTCCCATACAGGAAATTGCTCGCTCTTTGACCTCCTGGTCGATGTCGGCGGCCTTCAGGCGTCTGATCGTGCAGGTGAAGAGGTCATTGATGTAAGGGGAGGGGTCAAAGCTGTCTGAGCCCTCCGACTGGTTATCCAGAGGTCGGATCACCTGGAAGAGACCCGACAAACAAATAAGCATCAGCTGACAACCAGAGTGAGGGTTGCAGGTTCGACTCCCACCTTGACAAGCTGCTGGGTAACAAGCAGAGCCTCTGAGGTGATCTTGTAGAAGGGGTCTCCCATGCACGCCACCACGGGCGGGACAAGGGCGGGGACGTGGGCGTGGAAGGCATGGGCGGGGTGTGTGACCATGATGACGTGGAGGCAGGACAAGGCGTCGATTTTCAGGTTGGAGCTGCTGGACTTATCGTTCAGAGAGAAGATGATGCCTGAAACCAAACGTGATCCTTGATGAGGTCATCGACGACAACCCAGTAACCCGAGGAGGAGGCTCCATGTGGGATTACCTGGTATGAGTACAGGGATGTGCTGGGTCAGCGCTCCCGGGAGGACATTCACCAGCTCAGTCAACATGTTGAAGCAGCACTGGCGAGTTTTCACACTTTTCTCCTTCAGCTGCTTGTGGAGAGCCTTAACGATCATGGGCACCTGCAGAGGGCGAGTGACATCATCAACGACACTTCCTGTTTCACCTGTCTGCGGTCCCCACAACAGGATGAGAGCATTTCCTGTCACCGTGGGAACCGGTGACTGGACTACCACACATGAAAGGCGCAGCAGTGCCACCTCCAGGTCAGGAACGGCACTGCGGCCTTACGCACCGATTTTACCATCTGCGGTTCAGAACCCTTCCGGTTTAGTTCCAGCTGGTTTTACTGGGAACCGCCCATCTCCTATAACATTCCTGTCAGATGTTTTACTAAACCTGTGGAAACGTTGCTAAGCAAAAAGGAGAGCGAGCGTTTTTGTGGATTTGTGCTGGGAGACGTCCAGCTGGGTTCAACCTGTCCAGACTTGCAGAGTTTGGCGGGACGCCGCGCTCTCACCTGGCTCTGCAGCATCGTTAGCGGCGTTTCTCCCTGCTCCATGGCGTCCGGATCAGCAAGCCAGCTCTGAGCCGGTCGGGTCTGCTTCAGCAGGGACAGGTAGGCGTGGAAAACGTCCGCCTTCACGTTCTCCTCTCGCTCCTGCACACAGGCGTCAGAGCATCAGGTCACGGCGGAAGGAACCTGTAGGTGTTTGGGTGTCTGGCGGTACCTTGAAGCGGCAGACGAGTGCAGGAGAGACCGAGCGATAGAACTCGGGCAGCATCTCGTGACGAGTTGAAACGACCGCGTCGAGACACTTGGCCGCCGCCCTGCGAACCTTCCAGCTCATGTCGTCGTCGTCGCTGTACTCGTCGTCGCTGCCTGAAACGATTCAGTCCAACATGAGAACAACGCCCCCTCCTGCTTCAGATCGGCACATTTCGGTTTGAATGACCAGCTTCAGCTGGGGGCGTGGCTTTAGCCCCGAAGCAGGTAAAACAGAGGGTTCGGACCAGCAGAACCCCAAAGTGTCCGGTTCTGGTTCAGTACCCTGATAGTCTTCATCATTCTGCTCAGCATCCATGGCGTTGTCATCCTCATCCTCATCATCAAAGTTGTAGTTGGGGTCGTAGGTCAGGTAGCGCAGGCAGATGGAAATGATGGTGGGAACGTGGGGGTAGACCTCTTTTGGACACCTGCAAATAAAAAGTCTTAAAAAGGGGGCGGAGCTGTGAAGAAACGCGGCGGGGTGTGGCCTCTACCTCCTGACGAAGGATTCGAAGGCCTGGATGCAGTACTCCCGGAGCTCGTCGTCGTCCACGTTACAGAACTTCACCACCAGAGGGATGATCTTCTCCAGGTACTCTCCTGAGCAAACGGGGCCAAGGTTTCCATGTCAGCTAGTTTTAGCGTCAAGCAAACACCTTCTACCTGTCCTGTCCCGTCTCCGTCTCACCAATCCTGTGTCCCGCCTGTCTGCTGATGGCCGCCGTGCACTGGATGTACGTCCTGGTGGTGGACATGTTGTCGTTCCTCCCCAGCTCCGCCAGGAGGTGCTCGATCAGGTCGATGAAGACCAGATTCCCACAGGACATCACCAGGTGGCCCAGAGCCATGATGGTCCTCTAAAGAGCAGAAGACAGCGAATCAGAGGCACCGTCAAACTCAGCACAACCTAAAGGTTAAAGGTCAAGCGCACCTTTCTGACGGCCAGTCTGGGGGAGGTGAGCTGGGGGAGCAAACAGCTGAGGATGGAGGGATGGAAGTTCACCAGCAGGCCGCCTTGTCTGAACAGATACAGAGAGAGCATCTGAAGGCTCAGGAGCCGTCTGCAGCTGTTCTGGACTCATCAGCTGATCAGAGAATATTCAGCCTTCTCACAATAATCTGGTTGTCTGAGGTTGTGAACGTGTGGTTTTCACCAGCTGTGAGCCACAGTCATCACAGCTGTAACAGATAAAGGCTGAAACATCTGGACTAGCCTGGGATGAGTCTGTCTCGGGTCAGCTTCACCTTTTAGACCCGGTCAGCGACTTAAATAAACTTCAACACCAGATTTTAGATTTTCAGCTGTAAACGAGAATCTGCTTCTCGTCACGCTAACGGAGGGATAAAAGTTATTATTCTAGGACAAACAGAAATAAACTCAAATCATAAACAATCCAGAAGCTATTTATATCAAAGAACCTCAAAAGATTTTAGGTTTTTTTTCTCCCCTAAAAAAAACTTGAGCAGAAGCAGAATAGGGTTGTCACGGTAACCGGTGTAGCGGTAAACCCCGGTAGAAAAGGTTGACAATAATAATAACCGTCTTGTTTTTAAAAACTAGATTATCTCGGTGGGTTACCGTGGCTGCGGTGTAGGCGCGGTGACCCTTACCAGCCACCGTATCATCTGCTGAAGTTGCCGGCGGCACATGCGCACTTTGTTGTTTACAACCAAAACTTTCTTGAAGCTAAAGCTGAAATAATGGCCAAAGGAGGAGACGGCAGCACTCGGGACATTTATTATCCCTCAAAGAAGACAAAGTGGGAAGTACGGGCATCTTTTGGATATCTGAAGAATGCCGAGGGACAGCTGATAGAAGACGGCTATCCTGTTTGCAGCACGTGCAGAAAAAGTGTCTGTGAAAGGCAGCAACGCTTCAAATCTCATGACACATCTGCGTGACCATCACCCACAACTCTACAGTCAACGCAAGGCAAGCTAACGTTAGCGCTTTAGCTAAAATGCGTGATCCGAGGATTTGGTTTGAGGGAGAATGCAACGAGTCGCTATATAAAGCAGCCGCAGCGCCGCTACCTGCATATAAACCGTGTCGCGGACACCGCCATGTTGAAATGACGCTATGCATTACGGGACTCCCAGGGGCAGATAAGAGTTGGTCTCTCTCCGAGAATAATTATGAATTTAACAACGATTACTCCCTGATGACATTTTCCCACATCTGCAAAGCTCACTGGAAGGACACAAACCGAGGACGATATTTTCCTGATATAGGGTTTATTACTCAAGTAAGGGTAAAAAAGTATCTGATTAGAAGTATACTTGAGTACTGAGTATCATCTGATCTAATATTTTTAAATGATGACATCAAACAGACAAAAAATAAGAAGTTATTGGCAAATATTGGTATTTTAAAGAGTAAAGGGAAAAAATGTAAACAAATAAACAACATAATTACAAAATAACACATTTTAGGCAAAATTTAGACACAAACTGAGGACAATATTTTCCTGATATACAGGGTTTATGTAGTTGTCTGAAAATGTAACACGTTTAAAAAAATCCCGCGATAATACAGAAAACCGTGATAATGTTGGTCACAATAACCGTGAGGTTAAATTTTCACACTGTGACAACCCTAAAGCAGAACCAGAGCGGAGGAGACGAGGTCCCGTCAGAAACGTTTCACCTCGTTTTATATTCAGTTAACAACTCATCATCCCATCAGGTCACCTGACACGTGCTTACAGACCTGCAGAGCATGTCGGCCATGATGTCCAGGGCCTCCAGCTGCACAGACACGTCTTCTTGTTTGGCGATGGCGCTCGTCAACCGACCGGTTATCTTCTTACAAACGCTAGCCGCTAAAGCAGAGCCTAGAGAGAGAGAGAGAGGGTGAGTGGGTGAGTGGGTGAACGGGTAAGAGTGAGCGAGTATGAGAGTGAATGAGTGAGTGAGTGAGTAAGAGTGAGCGAGTGTGTGAAGAAGTGAGTGAGTGAGTAAGAGTGAGCGAGTGTGTGAAGAAGTGAATGAGTGAGTAAGAGTGAGCGAGTATGAGTGTGAGTGAGTAAGTGAGAGAGTGAGCGAGTTGTGTGTGAGTGAGTGAATGGGTAAGAGTGTGTGAGTATGAATGTGGATGAGTGAGTGAGTGAGTAAGAGTTAGCAAGTTGCGTGAGTGTGTGAAGAAGTGAGTGAGTGAGTAAGAGTGAGCGAGTGTGAGTGTGAATGAGTGAGTGTGTGAATTAGTGAGTGTGAATGAGTGAGTGAGTGTAAGCGAGCGAGCAAGCATGAGAGTGAGCGAGTGTGTGTGTGTGTGTGTGTTTACCGCTGGAGGCGGGCGGTAACTCTCCGATTACGGTTTTGAGTCCGATGGAGGAGATGTCCCGGAGCTGCTCTTTGTCCGACAGCATGTTGGTACACAGCGTGTCCACGATGGTCTCCACCTGGTACTCCTTCACTTTACTGACCAGAGGGCCCAGGCTGATAAAACAAACGCACCCACATTTATCCACACCAGCAAACAGCTGGGCAGATTACTTCAAGAACAATATATATAGTTCCTTTACCATTTAACCGCCAGGTTCTGAACTTCTCCATTTTTGTCTTCCAACAGTTTGAGGATCATCCTCACCACCTGTCATTCATTCATTCATTCATTCATTCATTCGGTCAGTTCTGGATCTGAATCAACAAACTGAGCTGCTTAGAGCCAACCCACCTTTCTCTCACTGTCGTCGTCCAGTTTGATGGAATCTTTCTGTAACTCTGTCATCAGGTCGTTGGTGGCCATGAACCTAAAACACACAAAAACTCTTCATCTACAACAGATCCATCCATCCATCCATCCAACCATCCATCCAACCATCCATCCATCTTCTTCCTCCTATCCAGAGTCAGGCCGCGGGGGCAGCAGCCCAGGCTGAGAGGCCCAGACTTCCCTCTCCACGGACACTTGGGCCAGCTCCTCCGGGGGAATCCCAAGGCGTTCCCTGGCCAGGTGAGAGACGTTAGCCCCATTCCCATCTGTACCGGGTCGGCCCGGGCCGGGTAGCGTAGGTTGTTTACATATCTGGGTGGCCTGGAATTTTCCCGGGCCAACCAAGGCTCATTCTCGGCCCTCTTCCCGAGGGGTACTGCTTCAGGCCGACCAGGGCCAACACACCCACTGCTGACAAGAAATTCACACCTTCCATTAGAGCAAGCCTCTGATTGGTGGGTAGAGTCAGCCCATTCACACCTTCCATTAGAGCAAGCCTCTGATTGGTGGGTAGAATCAGCCCACATGGGCTTAAGACAAGGATGTGTGGAAACAACCGGGCCAGACTGGGGCCGACTGGGGCTACCCGGCCCGGGCCGACCCGGTACAGATGGGAATGGCCCAATAGTCCCTCCACCGTGTCCTGGGTCTACCTTTAGGTCTCCTCCCAGTTGGACAGATAATTCATTCATTCATTAAACGATGAATGACCTGCTCTCGTGAAGCGCCTTTCTGAGTCAGAGCACTCCAAAGCTCTTTACACTACAGTGAATCATTCATCCATTCACACTGGTGGCTCCAATGTAGCCACAGAGGCCCCGGGGCACTGACTGAGGTGAGGTGTAGCACCACCAGCAGGTACAGAGGGTTAAGTGCCTTGCCCAAAGACAGTAGCAGAATTGCCTGGAAGGAGCTGGGACTTCGATTACCGGACCACCAGCTCTACTGCCTGATCTGCTGCCTAGTAACACACGCTGAACGGATAAACAGATTTTTTGGTTGGATTAACGAAAAGATTTTCATTTCGGCTCCAAACAAAAAAAGCTAAGTTTCTTCTTCTGAATGACATCACTTCCTCTCTTTGGGACCAAGAACTCCCGTTTATCCTCGAAGGCAAAAGCAGGGAAAGGTGGCAGAATGAGGGCAGAACACACAGGAGGAAAAATACTCCTGTAGTTTTTATAGCGAAGCGTGTAAAAACTAATTCACAGTTCATTCATTCATATTAACCGTCGCCTGTTGAAGGTGCAGTGTTTCCCCTACATAGGCTCAGGCTGCGCCACGGCTGTAAAACCAACACCCCACCCCCAGGATCTCATGGCCGATGCATGGCACCAAAACCTTCCATGCGCCATTACCCCGTGCCCTGCTGTCATGGCAGCAAACATGCTGTAAGCTAATGTAAAGCATGCAGCTGAAACAGGAAAATGCACGAATGAAGCCAAAAATGGGCTTGTTTGTTTTTTTCATGAGTAAATAATGTCACATGGTAAAAAGCTCCAAAAATGGAATTTTCCATAATAAGGCTCCTTTAAAGGAAGCTGAATTATGAAGTAGAACCAAACCTCCGGATCCATCGTCTACTGATGGATGAGTCACAACCGTTTGATCAGTTTGAGCTCTGAGCAGCAATCTGTCCCCTTCTGGAACATCCTCCTATGTGAAACCCAACAAAAGATTCCTACATCCCAGAGGAGCATACTGATCAGGGGTCAGGACCTGCCTCGCTGGAGCCGGAGATTACAGGTCACAGATAAACGCGACTCAGTGCATATTTAAGTTTTTGGCTCCAGACGCATTTGAGGGATTTCTTAAGATAAAGAAACCTTTCCAAGTCGTTCTGGGAGGTTTCATTCACGTCTACAGGAACTGCTTTGGCTCCAAATCCTTTAATACCAAATGAGATGTGCTGACAGCGAGTTCAATCCAATAATCACGTTTCCCTCAGAAGCACTTCCTGCCAACATGACAACTCATTTGCATATCTTTGACGCTTCACAGCTTTGCTCTAAGAAAGTCTGTCGTGAGCACTCCAGCGGCGACACGTCACCTAAAGGAGAAGCTTCCTCTCCTGGAGGGCATCAGCTGATCCTCGGGATGAAAGCGCTCCCATAAAAACCAAAAAGACTGCTGCCTGCCGGCAGGTGTGGTACCTGAACAACGGCGGTGAGGATTGAAGAAGCTGACCATCATCATCTTGAGTTTTACGTCTAATTCTTCTGCTCAAACGTAAACAACTTTTAATGTTTTTATGCACTTATAACCAAATCAGATAAATAAAGACACCACAGCTAAATTATCTAAACTCCACTGGGACTGTGGTCCTCTCAGAAAGGCTCTGGTCCCCCTCGCTGGGCTCGTTTGGACCCACGTAGAACCAAGACCAGTATTTAGTATCGGTACAAGCAGCGAGGCACCGCAGTGCAAATGTTGGGCGAGGAACTTTGTAGCCTCGCGTTGACGCAGGCAGGAAGCAGTGTAACCCTAACCGCTGTTCACACACTTGCTGCAGCGTTGCTCCTAGTACTGGAGTGTTCCACTAGGGGGCACAGTAGAGAACTCAAGAGCGTTTATGGGGTTGGAGGAGGGAGATGAAAGAAAGTAAATCAATGTTTTATCAGTTTCATTTGACACGCTTTCCGGTATCCAGCACATGTAATCGTGTGCGAAAAAAGTGTATAAATAAAAACGACTGAAGTGTGTTAATAAGGACATAGCTGGTGAGCCGTGTTGATGCATGTTCACGCATGTGCCGTGAGCGGTTCTGGTACTTTTTGGGTCGCAGTGCCGCTTTAACAGTCCGATACCCTCACGAGGGACGAGTTAAATATGCAATATGCCAGAAATGTGTCTGAGTGTACGACTGCTGACCGGTAGGTACCTGGTCATGTGGTGTTAATCGCCTCTCGTAGCCTCCTGTATACTACACGATGCTCAGCACAAAACTCGCCCCGACCTTCTAGATTCTCGTACGAGGGGAAAACCGGCTCACAAAAGTGAAAAAGTCATACACTGTACGCCTAGCTTTAGCCAATCAGAGGAGAGATGCCTAAATATCAGGAAATAGGACTCCAAATCCTGCCATCAGAAGCTCAGCTCAGATGTGGCTCACTTCTAGTTCCTGAAACAGGCGCACTAGAGCTTTGTTTCCTCAAGAGTACAACTTACAAGGCATTCATTCCTACTAGAGACCACTGAAAATGTATTACGCGAGTGAAACTTTAAACTAAATCTTCACTTCTATCTTTGTATTCCATCATCATGCTAGCAACACACTGCATGTGCTGCAGAAAGGCGGAAGAGGAGGAGCACCTACGTCAGCATTTAACGCGTTTTTTACGTGCTTTGTCCATTTTCACCTTTTAATTTGATGATGTCAACATTTCCTGCTTTGATCCGCTCACAGGCTGTGGGACTCCAGATCAGAGCCGCTCATGTGTGGCTCATGATCCGATGTTGTCTCCTGATGAGGACTCGTAACCTCGGAGGTTGATGGTTCTGTGCCAGAGCTCCTGCTGGGTTCCAGACTGCTCAACTTGACAAAAACATTACAATCATACCTTTCCTTTACTCTCCTAAACCATGTGTCCGTTCATAACCCTAATCTGCATGATTGGCTATGATCCAGCCAATCAGAGTGGAGGCCCCTCCCATCACTCCCTCTGATTGGTTTAGACCATCATATAGTCTAACGCAGGGGTATTCGACTCCGCTCCTGGAGGTCTGGTATCCAGCACATTTTAGTGGTTTTTCTGATTCAATACACTTGAGTTACCTGTGCAGCAGCTCATCAGGCTCTGCGGGAGCCGGTTAATCACCTGCTGATTGAAATCAGGTTTTTTGAGTTAAAACTAAAATGTGCTGGACCTCCAGGCCCAGAACTGAATACCCCTGGTCTAACACGCGTCTCACTGGGAGACTTTCAGCATTAAGGCTCATTTCTAATTCTTCGTCAGCTCGAGTGTGGAGTTGCATACGCATCGACGGAGATGTTTTTCAATCTGTTCTGTGTTCGCCACTAAATATCTTCAGCTCTCATTATTTTTTGAGGGGGCGATGGGGGTGCTGTTGACTAATTTAAAGGAAGCAGCGTCCTGACCAATCACAAGCTTGAAATCTCTGACAATTTCAACAGATAGCTGAAAAGTTGGTCACGGCTCCAGCCTCTGCGAGCCTGTCGGAGAGCCCTCACGCTGATGCATCATGACGTTGAGTGTCTCTGAAGCCACGCAGACATACGAGTACAAGTCAGGCTTCTTTAGGACGAGTCACACCTGTGCAGCCTCAGGTTTTCTCAGGTCCATCTGTGACTAAACTGGTCACATGTTTAGGGGAGTACGACTGAACCATCATTTACGATCATCATCAGTACAGTTCACACATCTGAACCATCACTTCCGCCCGTTGCTATGTAACGTGATCATCTACCCAGAATGCATCGCGCACGACAGAATTGCTGGATAATGTAGTTCAAAACGTACTGTGCCATAAACACTGGTGATTCTTTCCTAATTAGTAACTGACTGTGTGTGTTTGTACCGAAGGTTCTGTTGTAGAAGGCAAACAAATCATAGTAAAGCGCGCGATGTTGATTAGTCACCGAGAAGTTTATAAACAGAGCGGAAGAAACCAATTAGAGCTCCTTCTGAGCTACATTCATGTGAACAAACGTCCATCCTGATGAGCTGAAGATCATCCAGACAGTCACATCTGCACCACCTAAACACGAACCCCATCAGCTGACACCTGCCTGCCCTCACCTGGTCACTTTACCTCGGTAAACATCCTCCAGTGCGCCGCTAACAGCACGCTTCGCTGCGGCTGCTACCCAGCTACAAGCAGGTTAGCCGCTAACAAGCGACCGTTTCCGTGCAACTCAGGTGTCAGATCATCACCATGTGCAGCAGGTTTTCTCTATAACTAGCAGGTTATCCCTCTAACCAGCTGCTAATGCCGTATAAACCCGCTGTCGGGCCGACCCGAACCTCAGCAGACCGCTAACCAGCAGGTTAGCGTTGTTTCGCTAGCAGCACGCTAGCCTGAGGCCTTCCTGACAGATGCCTGAAATCCGCACAAAAACAGCGCGTCTGACTAAATCTAATTATTAAAGAAACGCTTTGAGTTTGTTTTAATAAGCAACATGTAAAGCTACCCGTCTGGAGTTAGATTTACCTGAAATCTTTGTCACTGGAGGTCATTTTCTCCAGCAGGTTGGAGATGTGGTACGAGGCGCTCGCCATGTTGGTGCCGTTAGCCTCCTGTTAGCTGACTGAGCCCGGCTGGGCGTCTCAAATGCGGCTGGTTTTGGGTGAAAGGGTGTGTTTCTGCCTCTTCTGCTGCCGTAGCCGCCGTTATCTCCCTCTACAGCCGCTGTGGCATCCCGGGGCGCGGACTTTAGTTTGAATGGGGCTCCGGTTCTCTGCAGAGGGGCGGAGTGAGCGGGACTGGACGCTGCGGGGTTTGAGGTCACTGTTCCCTCATACCGGAGATCCACCCGGTAGAGCCAGCTTCGCCTTTGCGCACAAGTTTAAAAACACCCCAACCAGGATTACTAGTTACAGTTAACCTCATAAGTGAAAAAGAGACGGAAAAGCACCGACTTGAGAGGAATATTCTCCAGACCACCTGTCAGAAGGCGCCACAGATTACCGTAATCAGATTGTATTAATAAATTAATAAACCCGGATAATCCAGGCTCAGGCTGATTCTGTTGGGTCATTCACAAAAAAAATCACTATTACATTATTAAACACAAGGTGTACAGTCACGAATATGTACTTACTGAACATTTTTATGAGTAAAACATTCTAAATGCGTGTTAATCTGATTAAATAATTATGTGATTCATCTTTCCCCATCAGCCCTGGCATAGAGCTAAGTTTTTCTGTGCCTTTATTGAGTTTTTGTGGAATCCCTTCACTACTTTAAAGGAGCAATATGTAACAAATTTACAATGAAATCATCACAAAACAGTCTAATGTCTCATTCATGTTGGAAGGAAGGTTACATTTAAAACAGATTTTTTTCTCCTTCTTTTGTGTGTTCTTGCTGTGTTTAGTTTCAAATTCCATCTTTCAGTTCTTTTTACAACTGCTGCCCGCGGATAAACGAAGGAAATGACGCCACCATCGGTGCCAGCCTGATGATGTTTGCAGCCGCAAACGAAACGTTGGAGGTAAATAAACCTTTTCTGTGTTTTAAAAAGAACTGAAAGATGGAGGTTATTTTCTCAGCCGGCGGGGGTTATCGGTTTATCTCCTTTCAAACATCTAAAGAGGGATGTATTTGTAGTTTACTATACATGAGCCTGGAGTTGCTGGGTCTGCACCGAGCTAACGCTGCAAAAACTACTGACTTTTTGTAATAAACGTCACACACAGGTTTCTGAATAGCTGATCTGAAGCCTGGTGGCAGTTCCCACCACTGCCATCTTGGCTTTGACCCACGTCTTGCATGAAAATACAAAAATGGAGCTGAGAGTGCACTTCAAGGGAAGTAGTAGCTCAGGAGGTTGAGGACTGGTTGCAGGTTCTGTCCTGGACCCGGACAGAGGTCTCTGCTGTTGTGTCCTTGGGCAAGACATTTAAAGAGTAACTAAACCCCCCAAAAATAGTTTTGCTAATTAACTGTATAATTGTGTCTTTACAAATGCAATCTTTCTGTTTCTGTGCATTTTTTGACATGCTTGTGTAAACTTGACTAGATCTAGAATCTAGGTCTAAAAATGTCTTAGTGCTGCCCCCTGTGGCAGAACTGTGGCTACTGCATTTTAAACTTGTCACTGACTGGGTCTAGTACAGTTTCACATCATCGGTACAGTCTCCTCCCGCTCCCCCTCCCCATCCCTCCCGAAACGGAAAATCCTCACACTTGGCCATGCCACTCAGTGCCTCCTGACAACGACCACTTTCATAGCATTTTTCAAATCTTGACTAGGGGTGGAGTTACGTTTTCTGATGGTGTGCAGTCCCTCTTTAACCCCCCTTGCTTGTGCCCGGCTTCTGACCAAGTCCATCCACATCACCCCGCTTCTCCTCCAGCTTCACTGGCTGCCAGTCAACTTCAGGGTTCATTTCAAGATCCTGGTTCTGGTCTATAGGGCCTTACACGGACAAGCACCATCTTACATTGGTGATCTTCTCAGTCCCTACCAGTGTTGGGAATGTTACTTTAAAAAAGTAATTAGTTATAGTTACCGATTACTTTGTCAAAAAAGTAACTCAGTTACTTACTGAGTTATGAGATTATAAAAGTAACTAATTACCAAGAAAAACAACTACTTAGTTACTTTTTTCATTAAAGAATGCAAGAAAAATGGGTTCCCCTCTTAATTAAACTTAATCTACTATAAATGACTACAATAGTGAAATATAAATGACTAATGACTGGGACAAAATAAAATGTATGTCCAAATGTTTTTATAAACCTGAATAATTTAAATAAATAAGCACTTAACAGGAGGAACTACTAACAGGAACATTACACTAATCAAGACTATTAAAAGGTCACTGTGTGATATTTAACAAGACCCCAATCAGCTAAAATTTTAAATTATAAATGGAAACACCTGTAAAGGTTTACAAGCCTTTAAATGGTCTCTCAGTCTAGTTAAATTACAGAAATGAATGTAATTTTGCACAGTATTTTAATTTTTCCAGCTTCACATTATTGTGTGTTTTTAGCAGCATTTCTGTTGCTGGTAATCTAGTAAAGGTTGAATAAATAAATAAAATCCTTTAAATGACACTAGAAGAGGCACAAGCCTGATGGAGGACTTACATTTACTAACTTGGGTCAGACCCAACCACAGAAGAGCTGAAGCTGGGTGGTAAACACACACAGGTAGTTCTAATAACACCTGAGCTCCATGACGTCTGAGACTGATGCATCAGTGTTACAGCGGGACTAAAGACATGATCAGAAACAGGTTACAGCTGGATGATCTAGGAAGGTAGAAGATCAGGACGTCTGAGCGGTGAACAGGTGAGCGGACCTTCGGGACATCCCGCTGTCACGCTAAGAAGGGCACGGCTGCAGACCCACACCTGCAGCCATAGATATTCATCATGTCTTCCTTGTTCTTCACGGCCGTGATGCACTTGGATGAAAACATCTACCTCTTTAGCTCCTGATCAGCTGATGACAGCTTCAACACACCGCGCTGCTTAACGCACGCATTTTCTTTTGATGAAAGAAGACTGTAATTAATTAGTTTGCTCGTTACTGAAAAAATAATTTTTTTTAGAAACACGGTTATTTTAAACGCCGTTATTCCCATCACTGGTCCCTACACCCCCAGCAGGTCCCTGAGATCCAGTGACCAAAGCCTACTGGTTGTGCAGCACCAGGCTAAAGACCAAAGGTGACAGACTCTTTTCATGGGCTACCTTGTCGATTTTCAAGAAACTCCTGAAGACCCAGCCCCCCCCCCCCCCCCCCCCAATACAACACTTAAATAACATTGATGACACAGGCAGCATAAAATTCACTTATGAGACAGAAACAGAAGGCAGTATAGCATTTATGGATATGAAAATCACCAGGCAGACCGACGGGACCCTAAACATAAACACATACAGGAAACCAACACACACAGACCAATATTTATTATGGACATCAGAACACCCCACCATACACAAAATGTCAGTAATCAGAACATTATATCACAGAACAAACATAATAATCCAATCCAATTTTATTTATAAAGCACATTCAATAAGGCATTACAACCAAACAAGGTGCTGTACACTAAAAATGTTAGTCAATTAAACCAGCAAAAAATTATACAATCATGTCGAACACAGATAAAAGATAAAAAGGAAATACAACAAATTCCCAGAACTAACAGCTAGAAATCAATAAAACACAGGGAGAATAAAAAATTTGAAAAACATTTTTAAAAAGAACCAGAATAATACGGAAGTTGATATTGTGAAGTCCATTTTTAAACAATGCAGTTGTGACTGAGGTTCATAATTATGTGGTATACGCTAGGTTGAAGTAGTGAGTTTTCAAGCGTGATTTAAAAATGCTAGCTGTTGGTGCTTGCCTCCCTAGCAGTGGTAATGTGTTCCACAGCTTCGGTGCACAGACAGAGAAAGCCCTTTCTCCACGGCTTTTTAAACGTGCATTCGGAAACGCTAGGTGGAGCTTATCTTCAGACCTGAGAGCATGTGGCGGGTTGTAGTAATGGACAAGTTCACACAGATATGGAGGAGCTTGACGGTTCAAGGATTTGTAAGTCAGAAGCATAATTTTGAAATTTATCCTGAACTGCACGGGCAACCAGTGGAGAATAACAGAAGAAAGAGACTGTAAAAAAGAGGACAAACACATACAACACGCTTTAAAGAACTGCGGATACCCGACATGGGCAATAAACAAAGGAAAACAACAAACAACAACAGAAAGAAAAGAACAACCTAAGCAAAGAACCAGAAACCCAGAAAGACAAGAACAACAACCAGTGATAACCCTACCATACATCAAAGGCATAACAGAAAAAATAAGAGCAACAATGAAAAAAACACAACATAAACACACCAACAAAACCATACACAACAGTTAGAAACAGTCTAGTGCACCCAAAAGACAAAATATCAGCTGGACATAAATGTGGAGTCGTTTACGAAATCCCATGTAAACTCTGCAATAAAACATACATAGGAGAAACCGGACGCCAACTCAACACACGAACAATAGAACATAGAAAGGAGTGCAAGAAAGAAACAAGTTGAAAACACACAAGAACAGCAAAAGAAGAAGCAGAAAGCACAATAAAGAGGTCAGCCGTAACAGATCACTGCACAAGAGAAAACCATATAATGGACTGGGACAACACAAGGATCATGAACACCGAACAACAAAAATACAAAAGATGGATTAAAGAAGCTATCGAGATAAGGAGACGTAGATGTGGGACCATGAACAGAGACGATGGAGTTTACACGTTGGACCACGCATGGGACTGCATCGTCGGAGAGGGGAGAGCGGGCAGCAGAGGGCAACAACGTCCTCTGCTGCCTGCAGATAAACGGAGAAGGAAGTGACGCCACCATCAGCGTCAGCCTGAGGAAGTCTGCAGTCGCAGACGAAACGTAGCGACAAAACAGGTAACTAAACCGTTTCTGTGTTTTAAAAAAGAACAACAACATGGAATTAGGTTAGATATTGGTCTATAATTCACTGGGTCATCTGGATCCAGAGAAGGCTTCTTAAGTGAATGTTTGATTACAGCAACCTTAAAATCCTGTGGTACATATCCATTTACTAAGGATAGATTGATTATATCTAGAATGGGGGCAGTAACCAAAGGAAATGCATCTTTAAATAATTTGGTTGGGATTGGATCCAAAATGCAAGTTGAAGGTTTAGATGAAGCTAATATTTTTGATAACTCTGAAAGCTCAACTGGCTCAAAACGGTTCAAGCACAGATGAGGTTCTACAGTCACCTCTGATGCTGCCTCACTTACTGAGGAAGAAGAAATCGCATTAGGGAGGATGCTAAAGATTTTCTTTCAAATAGAATTAATTTTGCTTGTAAAAAATCCCATGAAGTCATTGCTGCTGAGGGCTAAGGGAATAGATGGCTCAGAGCTATGATTCTGTGTAAGTTTAGCAACTGTACTGAAAAGAAATTTAGGATTATGCTTATCCTCCTCAATTAACGCTGAAAAATAAGCAGTTCTAGTTTGTCGAAGCTTATTTTTATAAAGCACAAGACTATTTTTCCAGGATAGGTAGGCCTCCTCATGGTGCGTAGAGCGCCATGTTCTCTCCAATCTCCGAGAGTTTTGTTTTAAGGCTTGTAAATGAGAATTAAACCAGGGAGCCAACTTCCTGTCCCTAATTTATCTTCTTTTTTAAAGGGGCAACATCATCCAAATCCACACGTAAAGAGGAATTAACATGATGAAGTAAGGCATCAATTTGTGAGGGGCTAGAACTGAAAATATTGCCCTCTGCTACGTTCCTCTGAGATGCTGAGGACAGTAAAGATGGAACAGTTGATTTAAAAGATGCAACTGCGTTGTCAGATAGAGACCGATTATAGTGAAATTTACTTTCATGTCTCGAGAATCAGTTATAAAAAACTCAAAGGTTATCAGAAAGTGGTCCGAGAGGACTGGATTATGTGGAAAGATTATTATTTCCTCACACTCTATGCCATAAATCAGAACAAGGTCCAATGTATGATGGCAGGAGTGGGTGGAGCTATGTATTCTTTGAGTAAAACCAATTGAGTCTAAGATATTACTAAAGGCTACATTGAGGCTATCATTTTCAATGTCCACATGAATGTTAACATCCCCCACTATAATGACCTTATTAGTATTTAGCACCAAATCAGATAAAAAATCAGAGATCTGATCCAAAAACTCAGAGTAAGGCCCTGGTGGACGATATAAAACTACAAACAAGAGTGGTTTTACAGTTTTGCAATCTGGATTAAGAAAACTAAGAATAAGATGTTCAAATGAACTGTAACTACTAATCTGTAAGGGACTGATTAATATGTCCGAATAAAAAATGGTTGCTACTCCTCCTCCTCGCCCTGTACTTTGAGCAATATGATGATTTAAATAATTTGAAGGAGTCGACTCGTTTAAGCTAACATAGTCCTCTTGCTGCAGCCAGGATTCTGTGAGAGAGAGCAAAGAGATCTGATTATCACAAATCAAGTCATTAACTAACAAAGTCTTAGAAAAAATGGATCTAATGTTCAACAACCCACATTTAATTTTTCTAGTTTTCTGCTCAGTTGAATTTGTTCTAATATTTATGAGATTTCCATGATTTGCTTTGTTAAGCCTGATATTTAATCTGTGTGGTTTTGGCCGTGGGCAGGACACTGTCTCTATGGGGTAGTGGGTGGGTAACAGTACAGAAGCTGCAGAGGGGTGTGTTAAACTACGACTCTGCTTCCTGGTCTGGACCCTGGGTTGTCATGGAGGACTAATAAAACTGGCCATGTTCCTAGAAAGAAGAGCTGCTCCATCCAAAGAGGGATGGATGCCGTCTCTCCGCATCAGACCAGGTTTTCCCCAAAAAGTTTTCCAATTATCAATGTAGCCTACGTTGTTTTCAGGACACCACCTAGACAACCAGCGGTGGAAGGACTGCATGCGGCTAAACATGTCGTCACTGGTCCGATCGGGTAGGGGATGAGAGTGGGACTACAGTTTTTGTTGGCTTTAGTTTTGGTAGGTGGAGATTGCCCCTTGCCAAGAACCAATCAGATCCATGGTTTTCTATCGGCCAGATTCTGGCTTCATTTCTTCTCATACGCCAGAGTTTAAAAGTTTCTCCCGACTTAGGAAGTGGCATGTCATTTTATTTGACAGATTAGTTTGCGACATCAGAATAAGGTAAAAAAAACAAGCAAATAATTTTGGTTAGAATGAGAACCAGAAATAAAGACTAAATTAAGTAAGTGAATGATTTTCTCATGTCTGATAATTTACTTTAATATTTCTAAATGCAGAAACTTATTTAATCTCCCCAATGAAGTAAAAATGACTTCAGTGGAATTTAAGTTTTGTATATTTATATTTTATGGAAGGATTAATAATGATGAATGTCGTGGATCTATTCTAGTTCCTTAAAACTGTATCTTTCAAGTTTCAGGTGTGTTTTTTGTCTCTTGACACATTTTGTTTTAAGGGTTTCTTTCAGGTCGAAACCGGGTTCAAGGTTCTGTTAGCGATCAGACGAAGCATTGCGCGAAGGAAAGGAACAGGTATGTGTGCGGTTGTGTATGTGTGCTTGCAAGAGAATGTGTGTGTGTGCGTGTAAGCGTGCACGAGTGTGTGTGTGTGAGCATGCACATGTGTGTGCGTGTGAGCGTGCACGTGTGTGTGTGTGCGAGTGTGCACGAGTGTGTGTGTGTGCGTGTGCATGAGTGTGTGTACGTGTGTGTGTGTGTGCGTGCGTGTGGTTGTGCTCGAGTGTGTGTGTGTGTGCGTGCGTGTGGTTGTGCTCGAGTGTGTGTGTGTGTGCGTGCAAGAGAATGTGTGTGTGTGAGCATGCACGAGTGTGTGTGTGTGCGTGTGAGCGTGCATGTGTGTGTGTGCGAGTGTGCACGAGTGTGTGTGTGTGCGTGTGCATGAGTGTGTGTACGTGTGTGTGTGTGTGCGTGTGGGTGTGCTCGAGTGTGTGTGTGTGTGTGCATGTGAGTGTGCACGAGTGTGTGTATGTGTGCGTGCAAGAGAATGTGTGTGTGTGTGTGCATGTCAGCATGCACAAGTGTGTGTGTGTGTGTGTGCATGTGAGCGTGCACAAGTGTGTGTACGTGTGTGTGTGTGTGTGTGGGTGTGTGTGTGTGTGTGTGAGAGAGAGAGTGAGAGAGCCTGTGCGAGTGTGTGTGTGTGTGTGTGTGTGTTTGTGATGAGTCACAGATCGGTGGAGTGGGATGTTTTAAACCCTCAGGCGCGCTGCGCTGACACATAATGCGTCCACTGACATATGCATGCTGTGATGTAGGTGTGTGTGTGTGTGTGTGTGTGTGTGTGTGTGTGTGTATTCCACAAGAGTTGACGATAATCTCTTAAATTAGGCAGCAGCTGCATCATGAGCATTCCCTCAGATATCTGTCATAAAAGGCAGGAATGAGATGAATAAACTGATGAAAGTGTGAAGAAGAGGATTATGTTTCAGTAATTCTGCTTTCATCTCCTCTCAGTGGCGGTTTGATGCAGGGAACACAAAATCAGCGCGCACGAGTCTCTGCAATTATGTCCTCCATCTAGCTGAGAGGAAACGAAATTTTATTAAACATCTGAGAGTTTAGAGATGACTGGATCTCTGAGAGGAGACCGTCTGTTGTGTCACCGCAGAGCAGAGTGACACTGACACTCAGCATGGACAAGAATAACCGGTAACCATGGCAACTGTACACAAAAGCAACGATTTAAAATGTTTAAGTAACACAAAACATCTAACAGATTAAATGATGTAAATAACTAACAATAATAATAATAATGGATTTCTGAAGATATTTTAACTACTGTAGGACGACCTTTAGCTACATGCATGTGCACGTACACACACACACACACATGCACACAGGTATGCACATACACACACACGCACACAAACAGATATGCAGTCACACACTCACACACATGCACACAGGTATGCACATACACACACGCGCGTGCGAGCACGCACAGGCATGCACGTACACACACACGCACACACACAGATATGCAGTCACACACACACACACATGCACACAGGCATGTACATACACACACACACTCACGCACACACACACATGCGCACAGATGCACACTCACACACACTCAAGTACACACACACACATACACACATACGCACACACTCACTCACACACACACACACACATGCACACACACACACATGCAAACACACGCGTGTGCACACACACATGCGTACACACACTCAAACCCACACACACACACATGCGCACACACGCACATATACACACACATGCACACACACACACTCAAACACACGCGTGCACACACACACACATGCTTACAGGCATGCATGTACACACAGACACGCACACACACACTCACACACATGCACACACACACAAATTAAATTCTCATTTTGTTCATTATGACCCGACATCATCCTTCACACCCAATAATAATAGTAATTTGTAGAATTTCAGACCGTGGCGCTGCAGGGAGTCACATGGACTTTAACTCTGACTCTATATTGAGGTCAGCCTCTGCTTTTCATCTTGTAGCCTGCAGAGGCCCATTCTTCCACTTCACTGGGTCTTTTCCTGTCCTCCATCCTCCATCCATCTCTGCACACCTCCACCGGGAGGAGAGATGGCTGCTCGTCACACCGAAGGCTGTCATTTAATCTCTGCTGTTGCTTCTCGCTGGTGTGTTGATATGGGTCCTTTGGGTTTTTTTTTCTCCTTCCTGTCAAACCATCAAATCCAGTCCAGTGCCGACCTGATCCTGTCTGGTTTTCTGTTTTAATACCAGCATGCGAGGACAAGAGTGATAAGAGTTTGGGTTCTCTGGTCTCAGCTCCGGACTAAAACCAACTGAAAGTGCAAATGATCAGTGGTGGCCCATCCGTAGGGGGCGCTAGGGCGCCGCCCTTCCTGACGTTAAGGGAGAAAAGAGAATTACGAATGAACAAAATACATTTATTAACTATAAATGTGTCAGAAGCCCCACCAAGACTCTGTTCCAGCAGCCATTACTGCTGCTGGGCTGAATTTCAGAAGAGAGATTTAAGACTAAGATCAAACATTCAGCTTTGGGCCAGATCTAACTGGCAGATCCGACTTCACAAATAAACCAGTCATTTTATTAAACCTGAGTTTTTTTTTTATTTAAACAAGATTATTGAGTAGCTTTTAACATATAATAAATATGATTAAATATCAACATCAGCATCTTTCCAAAGGTGAAGCTCAGTCATCCATCTGTCCTACAGAAGCAGACAGATCCAGCAACTTGCTCCCTTGGTCCTGATCCAGATCTCAGGACATGTGATTTCAGGCTGTCCTCCTTTCACACGGCGGACCGAGGTCAACGACCTCACAGATGAAGTCCTAATCTGTTGGTTCACCTCCCCTCCATCCAACCATCACTCAGAAACTAGATAGCAACGTACTAGAACCAGGTAGAGACTCACTCCCAATCCAGAGGGAGCATCTACAGGACTGGAGTGGGACCTCCACACCATGGAGCTTAAAGGTCCCAAAGCTGGAATTTTAAAAGTTTTAATATGTTCCAGGTTTAATGAGTGGGATGATGTGACGTCTAACGACAAATTGCAGCAGAACACTTACAAGTAACTGGGCCTAAAAATATGAAGGGGCTCCTCTCCTTCAGTCGTCTGGTCAGGATGCCTCCTGGTGCCTCCTAGGGGAGGTGTTTCAAGCATGTCATGGAGGCAGGAGGCGTTTAATTTCTGATTTAAGCATAAGCAGGCATTCAAACTGAGGAATAAAGTGAAAACAAGCATCTGGTGTTGGACCTGTGTTAGTCTTTGAACATCTCTCATTCTGTCCTTTAAGTTAGTTTTATTGTTTTGCAGCGGATTTCTCCTTTAGTCACCAGCTGACTGGAGCTGGAGGCTGAATTCCTCTGAGGCGAGTCGGAACAGAACCAAACTTCAGTCGCCGTGGTGGAGCTTTATCTGTGTGTTCTCTGTAGATGCATTACTGTAGCATCCTCACACACCTCTGTGTGTGTGTAACGCAGTGTTTCATCAAGAAAACGCTGCTGAGTTTTAAAAGATGCTGACTTTTGATAAAAAAAAGTCTTCAGTTTACTGGAAAAACACCAAGAAAAAAGCAACAAAAGCTCCGCTCTGCTGCAGATGTTTTACAGCAGTCTTCACTTTGCTCCTGCTCATAAACAAACAGCTGATATCCTGATGCGGATGTCTTCTAAAGTCATGATATAATCTATGGGAACAGCCCTCATTATGTGCCTGTAATAGGCTACAGTTACGGTTGTTATGAACAAATAGTTGTGATAATTGCAGATAAGTGTGAACATGTTAGTGCCATTATCACCAGCATCTTAATTCCCCTCCCCCGAAACACGGTGTTCATATGAGCTAATAGGTTTTCAATTCCCACCTCCGATTGAATTTTGAACACATACCGAGGAAAGTGGAGGACGTTGCGTCTGAGACGGCCATGTTCCATGCTCAGCTCTCTCTTCACCACGACAGACCGGTACAACGCCCGCATCACTGCAGATGCAGCACCAATCCGCCTATCGATCTCACGCTCCAGTTTTCCCTCACTCGTGAACAAGACCCCGAGATACTTAAACTCTTCCACCTGAGGCAGGACCTCATCTTTGACCTGGAGAAGGCATTCTACCCTTTCTCGATTCAAGACCATGGGCTCAGATTTAGAGGAGCTGATTCTCATCCCAGCTGCTTCACACTCTGATGCGAACCGCTCCAACAAAAGTCGCACATCACGTTCTGATGAAGCCAACAGGACCACATCATCTGCAAAAAGCAAAGACCTGATCCTCAGACCACCAGAACAGATGTCCTCCACACCTTGGCTGCTCTAAGAAATCCTGTCAAGTTATGAACAGTTGCCCTGCAGTGGACTGGCTCTCTGTCCAGGGTGTACCCCGCCTGATTGCCCATTGACTGCTGGAGATAGTCCCCCCCCGACCCTACGTGGACAAAGCGGGTTCAGACAATGGATGGATGAAGTTATGAACAGAATCGGTGGCAAAGGGCAGCCTTGGTGGAGTCCATTTCTCACTGGGAACGAGCCCGACTTACTGCCGGCAATGTGGACCAAGCTCTGACACCGGTCATACAGGGACCTAACAGCCCGTGTCAGAGGACCTGGTACCACATATTCCCGGAGTACCCCCCACAGGGCCTCCCGAGGGATGTGGTCAAACGTCTCCAAATTCACAAAACACATGTAGATTGGTTGGGTAAACTCCCACGCACCCTCCAGGATCTCCCTAATGGTATAGAGTTGGTCCAGTGTTCCTCAGCCTGGACGAAAACCACATTGCTGCTCCTGAATCTGAGGTTCGACAATACGATGGACCCTCCTCTCCAGAACCCCTGAATAGACCTTACCAGGGAGGCTCAGAAGTGTGATCCCTCTGTAGTTGGAACACACTCTGCAGTCCCCCTTTTTAAATCGGGGGACCACCCCCTAGTCTGCCAATCCAGTGGAACTGCCCCCGACGTCCATGCGATATCGCAAAGGTGTGTCAACCAAAACAGTCCCATAATATCCAGAGCTTTAAGAAACACTGGGCAGAACTCATCCACCTGTGGGGCCTTGCCACAGAGGAGTTTTGTGACCACTTCAGTGACCCCAGGACCAGAGATTGGAGAGTTCACCCTAAAATCCACAGATCCTGCTTCCTTACTGGAAGACATGCCGGTGGAGTTGAGAAGGTCTTCAAAGTATTTCGCCCACCGATCTACAACATCCTGAGTAGAGGTCAGCAGCACACCATCACTACTTTAAACAGTGTTGGTAGCCAGTGTTGGGAACGTTACTTTAAAAAAGTAATTAGTTATAGTTACTGATTACTTTGTCAAAAAAGTAACTCAGTTACTAACTGAGTTACAAGATCATAAAAGTAACTAATTACCAACAAAAGTAACTGCTTAGTTACTTTTTTCATTAAAGAATGCAAGAATTACTACAATAGTGAAATATAAATGACTAATGACTGGAACATAATAAAATTTGTCCAAATGTTTTATATAAACCTGAATAATTTAAACAAATAAGCACTTAACAGGAGGAACTACTAACAGGAACATTACACTAATCTAGACTATTAAAAGGTCACTGTGTGATATTTAACAAGACCCCAATCAGCTAAAATTTAAAATTGCAAATAGAAACACCTGTAAAGGTTCCCGAGCCTTTAAATGGTCTCTCAGTCTAGTTAAATTACAGAAATAAATGTAATTTTGCACAGTATTCTAATTTTTCCAGCTTCACAATTGTGTGTTTTAGCAGCATTTCTGTTGCTAATCTAGTAACGGTTAAATAAATAAATAAATATCCTTTAAAATGACACTAGAAGAGGCACCAGCCTGATGGAGGACTTACATTTACTAACTTGGGTCAGACCCAACCACAGAAGAGCTGAAGCTGGGTGGTAAACACACACAGGTAGTTCTAATAACACCTGAGCTCCATGACGTCTGAGACTGATGCATCAGTGTTACAGCGGGACTAAAGACATGATCAGAAACAGGTTACAGCTGGATGATCTAGGAAGGTAGAAGATCAGGACGTCCGAGCGGTGAACAGGTGAGCGGACCTTCGGGACGTCCCGCTGTCACGCCAAGAAGGGCACGGCAGCAGACCCGCAGATTCGCTGCTGCAGCAACAAATCTGCGGGGGGTCTGCAGCCGTAGACTATTCATCACGTCTTCCTCGTTCTTCACGGGCCGTGATGCTCTTAAACATCTGCCTCTATAGTTCCTGATCAGCTGATGACAGCTCCAACACACCGCGCAGCTTAACGCACGCATTTTCTTATCAGTAACATGAACAACGTTGTGATAAAAGAAGACGTAATTAATTAGTTTGCTCGTTACAGAAAGAAATATTTTTTATTAACGCGGTTATTTTAAACGGAGTTATTCCCGTTGTGTCTACAGAATGCAGCGACTGAGACGGTGAGGGTCTCCGCCCACCCGGTCAATCATCATCGTGTTTGTAAGCGCGTTACCGACACCTCTCTCCCTGGCTGCAGCTGAAGTGTGGCGGTCAGAAAGCCTCACACTGTTGCTCAACGTTCGACAAGCACATAGTAACGCACAACGTTCCGTCCCCAGTAACGGTAACGGCGTTGCAACGGCGGGAAAAGTAATTAATTAGATTATTCCGTTACCTATAAAAGAACGCCGTTAGAAACGCCGTTATACTTAAACGGCGTTACTCCCAACACTGTTGGTAGCACACTGCTTTCCCCCTTCTGAGACGCTGTATGGTGGACCAGAATCTCCTTGAAGCCAAATGGAAGTCTTGCTTCACAGTCTCATCAAACTCCTCCCACGCTTGAGTTTTTGCCTCTGCAACCACACACCATTCCACTTGGACTGCCAGTAACTATCAGCTGCCTCTGGAGGCCCAAAGGACCCAATAGGACTCTTTCATCTGCTTGACCGCTGGTGTCCACCAGCGGGTTTGGGGGTTACCACCACGACAGACACAGACAACCCTGCGGCTGCAGCTCCAGTCAGCCACCTCGACATTAGAACTATGGAGCATGGCCTTCTCAGACTCAATGACTACGTTTACATGCAGCCAATATCCGGGTTATGATCGGGTTTCGGTCAGTTTTCGGGTTTCTGAGTTGATCAGAATAACCCGTTTACAAGCATAAATAGAAAGAGTTACCCCTAACTTGCATAACCCGATTTAAATGCGGACGTTGAGGTAGCGTCAGGACGTATGGACTACGTCGAGATGCAATATGTGTCATTTCCGGTTCTTCTTGTTCCGGTATCCGTGAAAACAACATGTTTCCCAGTTCGGAAGCGATAGCGACCGTGTTTGTTTGCGCGTTAGTGCTGGTATTGACCCACCAGCAGCTCTTACAACGACTGTGCGTACTGGCCTTCATTTGAAGGAGAGTACGTGAGCAAGAAATGGCAAATATATAGAGAGCTGCGCTAAACATACAAGACGTCTCGCTACTCAAGACGACGATTCCTTGTGAACAGAGCATGCGAAGAACACACGCTTTGATGGGGATATCCCGGTATGCGTTTACACGACCAAACATTCGGGTTAGAAAAGGGTTACCCCAGGTGTAGTAACCGGGTTTTTAAAAACCCGGTTATGAGCATATCCGGGTTTTTGGCGGTGTTTACATGGCCATGCGGAACCGGGTTATTGTGAATATTCGGGTTTTAAAAGGGTTACTGGCTGCATGTAAACGCACTGAATGTCCCCGCTTCCCTCGGGATGTGTTCCAAATTCTGTCGGAGGTAGGAATTGAAGCATCGTCTGACAGGAGAGTCATCCCGATGTTCCCAGCAGACCCTGACAATATGTTTAGGCCTGCCAGATCTGACTGGCTTCCTCCCCCACCATCGAAGCAGACTTAACACTAGGTAGTAGTCAGTTGATAACTCCACCCCTCTCTTCACCCAAGCGGTTTTAATATGAAAAATAAAATGTAATCAAATGTTTAACTGAAAGACTGAGTGTTGGCTCAGCTAGTGTGTTACCTCACAGCAAGAAGGTCGCAGATTTGAATCCTAGTTGCAGCTGTTCTGTGTGGAGTTAGCACGTTCTCTCCATGCATGTGCAGAGTTAGCACGTTCTCTCCATGCATGTGCAGAGTTAGCACATTCTCTCCATGCATGTGCAGAGTTAGCACATTCTCTCCATGCACACATTTTTGTGGGTCTGAAATCAATCAATCAATCAATCAATCAATCAATCAAACTTTATTTATAGAGCACCTTCCACTGCCTCTGCGGAAGCCCAAGGCGCGCATCATCAAATAGATTCAAATAAAAACAGAGTGATAAAAGTCCTAAAAACCACATACAAAAATATATATTAAAGAAGGATAAGAGACATAAAACCAAGTCACATGAAAGCCGAACGATAAAATGAGTCTTCAAGCGACCCTTGAAGACATGCAGTGAAGGTGACTGTTTGATGCTGAGTGGCAGCTCATTCCAGAAGGATGGAGCCAAGACCGAGAAAGCCCGGTCTCCTTTAGATCTATACCAAGGGAGGAATAGTCAGTAGCTCCAGCTCAGCCGAGCGTAGAGATCAGAATGGGGTGTGCCGTGAGAAATAAGTTACCTAATTTTTAATCTTAATCTGGAAACATTTGTTTTGTTTGTATGCTGATGGTGGCACAGGAGTTAAGTGCTCGTCCTGTAATCAGAATTTGAGCCCCACTCAGTCTGTCGCTGCGTTGGGTCTTTGCGCAGCGCACTTAACCCACCTTGCCCGTTGGTGGTCTTTGCAGGGACCGGTGGCGCCTGCGTACGGCAGATTCGCCTCTGCCAACCGTGGCTACAACGTAGCTCATCCCCACCACAGGGTGTGAATGTGTGTGTGAATGTTTCAATGACTGACTGTGTTGTAAAGCGCCTTTGGGGGTTCCAGGACTCTAGAAAGCCCTAAATCAAATACGTTTACCGTTTGAGCCATGCAGCTGTGATTTTTCACAAAAAGATTAGTGCAGCTCAAAATGCTTTTTACAGAACTTACCCAGCAACATGCTGCCTTTTGGCCAGGGCTCTGTTGGAAATGAGGTTTTTAATCTCAATGAGACCTTCCTGGTTAAATAAACTAATAAATGAAACATAATACCACACTGTACACCAACTCGTGTTCCTTCAGTCTGAATAAATCAGCTGAATCGATGCTCCTTCCGGGCGTCCTGCCTCTTTCTGCTGTGAATGAATGAAGGATGCGCGTGCACAACACTATTAGCGCGTGCCGTGGAGGCGCCTAATATCCCGCCGTGTCGAGCCCATTTCTGGCAGTTTAACCATCTGTGGAGATAACGGGTTCGGGTTCGGACCGGTGCTCCTTCACGGCCGTCACGTCCCGACCCCCAACCCAAACCCACCCCCTCTCTCTCTCCTGCGCTTTTCCAGAGACAGCGAGGCTCTGGGGGTAGAGTTACAGAGGGGGAGGGGGTAGAGAGACCTGCAGGAGGAGCAGGAGAGAGACTGGAGTGGGAGCTGGGGGAGGTGAACCAGCACGAGCTAAAGCTAACTAGCCATGTTGCTGTCACCGCTGCTGCTGCTCCTCCCGCCGCTGTTGGTGTGTGACTGCTAGCGGGCCGCCCTGGACTCCCTAACCGCCCTGAAGTGCATCATGCCCGGCTGGAAGAAGAACATTCCAGCCTGTCTCCAACCGGACCAGGAAGGAGGTAAGACCTGACCCGGACCGAACCGTGCAGGTTCATGCCGACCGGTGAGCGCGTCTGCGCGCGCTCGTGTGTGGTGATGAGCGCGTGTGTAGTAATTATCACCGGTGTTATCTCTTGTGCAGCGGGGTGCTGGCGCCGCCGGTAGACCGGTTGACTGTTTTTAAATGAAAGTTGATACCTTGTGTGTGTAGGTGCGTGCGTGTTGCTCACGCACCGGCTGAGGTTGCTGTGACGTTACAGTGATTTTTACGCGGTGCTCTAACGTGTTTGAGGTTACCTTCTTCACCGGTTACCGAGCTGGGCAGCTAAGCAGGCTAACCAGTGAGCAGCGGGGGTAACGGCAGGTCAACCGGAGGTTCTGCCCTTGTGTGTCCGTGTAACGACCATCTTCACCGGGCTACGCGGGGTAGTCAGCAGCCCGGTGTTGTGGTAAAAACCGTGACGCTTCAGGTTCGGTGCCTCCTTCGGGGTGTGTTATCGGTAACAATCAGGGCCGGCTCTAGGTAATTTGGTGCCCAAGGCGAGAGTGCCCATTTGCCCCCCCCCCCCCCCCCCGCCTGCACGCCTCTCACCCAAACCCAAGTCCACCCACCCACCACACATTGGAAAAGGCAACTCCAGTTATTCCTTAGTTACTAATTTTTATTTTAAATGTTCACACAGCAACTCTTTAAAGCCAACAGCCTGAAGAATAAATGTAAGCTTGAAAGATAAGTAACCTGAGAATATTACAATAACCAATAACTCCAAAATGTCATTCAAATGTCATTGGGGGGGGGGGGGGGGATGCAAAATCAACAGCAGCATTAAACTGTGCAATCAAAAGCAAAACTCAAATATCAAAGTGTCATCATAAAGAAAGTTCTACTTTCCATTTTGTTCAACTGCTGTGGCCAGTCAGCAGGATCCATGGGGCCAGCAGCTCATACATGTTCACAGACATCTGTTGAAGCTGATGATGGCGTCTCTTCAGGCTGTTGGATTGGAGCACTGACTCTGCTGGTGTTGGGTTCTTCTTCTGTGAGAACATAAACACACACACACACACACACACACACACACACACACACACACACACACACACACACACACACACACAAAGCAACTTAACCCTATGATGCGTGTTACTTAAGAACAGTGCCAATTTCCCATTCAGTATTCCTCAGTCATGTGCAGTGATGCTTTTCATTATTTTTAATGTTTTTTATTTTATTGATCTTTTTTTTAATCTGTTCTATGAAAACATGAATAAAATGATCAAAAACAGGTGGAAGTGAGAGCGTCCATGGGGAATATTTGAAAAAACTTATGTCTCTCTCTCAGGTAGGGATGAGTACCGAATTCGGTACTTTTTAAGGTACCGACCGAATTCCATAGTACCGACCGAACACCGATTCACGTCATTTCAAACGGTGCCTCGTTTCGGTACTGCCAAGACAGTTGCGCATGCGCAAGAGCGTTATGTTGCCGGTCCCTGCGAGCCCGTTGTAAACAGAGCAGCATGGGTAGAAAAAACGCACGCTAAAGCTTGGGTCCACTTCACTAAATGTGATGAGTAACTGGGTGATGAAACTAGCGACAGACAACGATCTAAGTGAGACATCCTCATCTTAATCTGCTCCAGTAGGTAAATAAAATGTTTAAGATAACGTTACCTTGATTTGTTAGCTTCCGTTTCGCTAATGGTGCGTTCGCTTTCTCCTCGGAACTCCGAATTTCCGACTAGAAGAACATGAACGCGCTCTAAAGTTTGGCTTTACTTTACTAAATGCGACGGGTGAATGGATGAAGGTAAAACCAGCGACAACGATCTAAGTTTGAGGCATCATCGTTTTAATCTGCTCCAGCAGCTAAATAAACTGTTAAAGATAACGTTAGCTTGATATGTTAGCTTCCATTGCCACCGTTGTTACCAGCTAATGGTGCGTTCGCTTTCTCCTCGGAAATTCTAACTTCCCAGTAGGAAAAATCAAATGAAAAAGGACGGCAAAAGGAATGAAGATACACAGTAAATTTAGTTCACAGTAAAGATGTTTGCTTCAGTTTAATTATCAACTTATAAAACTACAAGGACGATGTTAAAATACAAACTTGTATGTTATTCATCGTGATATTTATCAAATATGGTTATATATATATATATATATATATATATATATATATATATATATATATTGAGAAAAATATATATTTAATTATAAAAGAGAATTAAAATAATAAACACTCAAAAGTATCGAAAATTGGTACCGTTAAGTACCGGTATCGACTCGTAGGTACCGGGAATTAGTACCGGATCGATTCAAATGTCAAAGGTACCCATCCCTACTCTCAGGTGCTCTTCAGCATCAAATACATTGTAGAACATGAGGAAGAAGAACCGGTGATCTGAGGCACTCTGAGGCTTTCATTTATTAAACAAGGAAACGCCGACGCGTTTCGGTACCACCGTCTTCAGGGCATAAACCTTTATGCCCTGAAGACGACTCACTATGTCACAAAAACTAACATCCATCCTTTTTTACAAATTTACAGCCTAACTGACAATAACATCTTAAGGAGACAATTTCAGATGTGCATGTTCTCATTATTTAATATTCTCAATGCTAAATCAATGCTGCACTGATTGTGCCACAAACACGTGTCTGGTGTGGATTTAAATAAATAAATTTTGCATATCGATATATGTGATAAGCCGTTTAATTTGAAAAAGTCCGTTTCTACTGCTGATTACAAATAGCCTAACAAGTAACTTACTCACCTGGTTCTAGATGCTGAGACTGTAGCTCAGTAAATGTGCTGCTGCTGCTGCGTGATGCCTGGTTGAAGACGCTGCAGCGTAAACAAGAAAGAGACGGCATAAGATGTCATGCTGTGTTTAGGCAGTTCTCACTCCCTGCCGAGCCCGGCGGCAGCGGGGGAGTCCCCGCCACGGCCGCGGCGGTGCCGCCCGCCCAATGTGAAGGACAATGTTAAAATTTTTGCTACACCCACACCTAGCGTTCTTCTGATAAGAAAATATTAAATTCATTTTGTATGCGTACTTAAAACTTGAATCGAAGTTCATAAAAAGGCTGCAATCATACTCCAAAAAACGGTAAAAAATATCTTCCCTTCATCATCACAGTGAGACTCATCAGGTGTAGAAGACAGTCCCGCCCCCGTGGTGTCAACAGGTGCCTGTGTGGCTGCAGATATGTCTCACTGCATCTGGACACGACGATTCAAAAGTAAAATTAATTGGTTAAAGTTATGAGAGACTATTTTGTATGTAAACAGCTAGCGAGGGTCCGTCCGTGGACCATGCGAGGCAGTTAGCTACAATGCTAACGCAAAAAGTTCCTTTGCAAAACTTAGAAAGTCTACATACCTCTGCTTTGGGCCCGTTTGTTTTCTTCTTCCTTCCTTCGCTTTGGGAATGCTGATCCCAATGGCTTAGGTGCTCTTTTCATCGTAAAAGATCTCAAAAGTTTAAACGCAACGACAACAGGATGTCCTTCTACAGTGCTGCCCACACACGTGATCTACGGCACCCTTAACGGTCAAATGCGTCTGAGCGGTGGCCCAAGCGGGAGCTCGTCATGCAGCCAGATCATTAGAATTTAAATATTGATGTTTTAATTTCATGTCATATCAGAGGGGAATTTAGAGTATGTAGAGAGTGCATTTCATATTACAAACATAAATGTAATAAACTTTTATTATTGTTTCTTTTTATTTTGCGCCCTATCCATCAGATGGCGCCCCAGGCGGCCGCCTGTGTCGCCTGTCGGCAAACCCGGCCCTGGTAACGATCAGGCGTTCTCGTTAACATCTAACTAACCAGCCTTAAAATGTAACTTTTAAAATGGTTAATTTAACCGCGGAGGTTTTATCTGGAGTGGTTTAGTGGTTGTGTCTGCCTGCGTTTACTTTTCTCTCCTGAAGTCCGTCAGTTTTACGTCTCAGATGTGATGAAAACGTAACGTTTGATGCAAAGAAGCCAGAAAACTAAGATGCAACCATTCTTCCAGTCTTACACCCCAGCCACCTGTTATTAACACAATCATGTTCTTCTCAGTTCCTGTTTCAGATTCTGAAAGGAAAACGCGTTGTTGCTGGTGTGAATTAGTGCTTAGTGATGGAGGCTAGTGCTCAGTGATGGGGACTAGTGCTCAGTGATGGAGGCTAGTGCTCAGTGATGGAGGCTAGTGCTCAGTGATGGGGACTAGTGCTCAGTGATGGGGACTAGTGCTCAGTGATGGGGACTAGTGCTCAGTGATGGAGACTAGTGCTCAGTGATGGGGACTAGTGCTCAGTGATGGGGACTAGTGCTCAGTGATGGGGACTAGTGCTCAGTGATGGGGACTAGTGCTCAGTGATGGGGACTAGTGCTCAGTGATGGGGACTAGTGCTCAGTGATGGGGGACTAGTGCTCAGTGATGGAGACTAGTGCTCAGTGATGGGGACTAGTGCTCAGTGATGGGGACTAGTGCTCAGTGATGGAGACTAGTGCTCAGTGATGGGGACTAGTGCTCAGTGATGGAGACTAGTGCTCAGTGATGGGGTCTAGTGCTCAGTGATGGGGTCTAGTGCTCAGTGATGGGGTCTAGTGCTCAGTGATGGGTACTAGTACTCGGTGATGGAGGCTAGTGCTCAGTGATGGGTACTAGTGCTCAGTGATGGAGACTAGTGCTCAGTGATGGAGGCTAGTGCTCAGTGATGGGGACTAGTGCTCAGTGATGGAGGCTAGTGCTCAGTGATGGAGGCTAGTGCTCAGTGATGGAGGCTAGTGCTCATTGATGGGTACTAGTGCTCAGTGATGGGGACTAGTGCTCAGTGATGGAGGCTAGTGCTCAGTGATGGAGACTAGTGCTCAGTGATGGGGACTAGTGCTCAGTGATGGGGACTAGTGCTCAGTGATGGGGACTAGTGCTCAGTGATGGAGGCTAGTGCTCAGTGATGGAGGCTAGTGCTCAGTGATGGAGGCTAGTGCTCAGTGATGGGGACTAGTGCTCAGTGATGGAGGCTAGTGCTCAGTGATGGAGGCTAGTGCTCAGTGATGGAGGCTAGTGCTCAGTGATGGGGACTAGTGCTCAGTGATGGAGGCTAGTGCTCAGTGATGGAGGCTAGTGCTCAGTGATGGGGACTAGTGCTCAGTGATGGGGACTAGTGCTCAGTGATGGAGGCTAGTGCTCAGTGATGGAGGCTAGTGCTCAGTGATGGAGGCTAGTGCTCAGTGATGGAGGCTAGTGCTCAGTGATGGGTACTAGTGCTCAGTGATGGGTACTAGTGCTCAGTGATGGGTACTAGTGCTCAGTGATGGGTACTAGTGCTCAGTGATGGGGACTAGTGCTCAGTGATGGAGGCTAGTGCTCAGTGATGGAGGCTAGTGCTCAGTGATGGGGACTAGTGCTCAGTGATGGAGGCTAGTGCTCAGTGATGGGGACTAGTGCTCAGTGATGGAGGCTAGTGCTCAGTGATGGGGACTAGTGCTCAGTGATGGGGACTAGTGCTCAGTGATGGAGGCTAGTGCTCAGTGATGGAGGCTAGTGCTCAGTGATGGGGACTAGTGCTCAGTGATGGGGACTAGTGCTCAGTGATGGGGACTAGTGCTCAGTGATGGGGGACTAGTGCTCAGTGATGGAGACTAGTGCTCAGTGATGGGGACTAGTGCTCAGTGATGGGGACTAGTGCTCAGTGATGGAGACTAGTGCTCAGTGATGGGGACTAGTGCTCAGTGATGGAGACTAGTGCTCAGTGATGGGGACTAGTGCTCAGTGATGGGGACTAGTGCTCAGTGATGGGGTCTAGTGCTCAGTGATGGGTACTAGTACTCAGTGATGGAGGCTAGTGCTCAGTGATGGGTACTAGTGCTCAGTGATGGGTACTAGTGCTCAGTGATGGAGGCTAGTGCTCAGTGATGGGGACTAGTGCTCAGTGATTGAGGCTAGTGCTCAGTGATGGAGGCTAGTGCTCAGTGATGGGTACTAGTGCTCAGTGATGGGGGCTAGTGCTCAGTGATGGAGGCTAGTGCTCAGTGATGGAGGCTAGTGCTCATTGATGGAGGCTAGTGCTCAGTGATGGAGGCTAGTGCTCAGTGATGGAGGCTAGTGCTCAGTGATGGAGGCTAGTGCTCAGTGATGGGGACTAGTGCTCAGTGATGGGGACTAGTGCTCAGTGATGGGGACTAGTGCTCAGTGATGGGGTCTAGTGCTCAGTGATGGGGTCTAGTGCTCAGTGATGGAGGCTAGTGCTCAGTGATGGAGGCTAGTGCTCAGTGATGGGTACTAGTGCTCAGTGATGGAGGCTAGTGCTCAGTGATGGGTACTAGTGCTCAGTGATGGGGACTAGTGCTCAGTGATGGAGGCTAGTGCTCAGTGATGGAGGCTAGTGCTCAGTGATGGGGATTAGTGCTCAGTGATGGGGACTAGTGCTCAGTGATGGGGTCTAGTGCTCAGTGATGGAGGCTAGTGCTCAGTGATGGAGGCTAGTGCTCAGTGATGGAGGCTAGTGCTCAGTGATGGGTACTAGTGCTCAGTGATGGAGGCTAGTGCTCAGTGATGGGTACTAGTGCTCAGTGATGGGTACTAGTGCTCAGTGATGGAGGCTAGTGCTCAGTGATGGAGGCTAGTGCTCAGTGATGGAGGCTAGTGCTCAGTGATGGAGGCTAGTGCTCAGTGATGGAGGCTAGTGCTCAGTGATGGAGGCTAGTGCTCAGTGATGGGGGCTAGTGCTCAGTGATGGAGGCTAGTGCTCAGTGATGGAGGCTAGTGCTCAGTGATGGAGGCTAGTGCTCAGTGATGGAGGCTAGTGCTCAGTGATGGAGGCTAGTGCTCAGTGATGGAGGCTAGTGCTCAGTGATGGAGGCTAGTGCTCAGTGATGGGTACTAGTGCTCAGTGATGGAGGCTAGTGCTCAGTGATGGAGGCTAGTGCTCAGTGATGGAGGCTAGTGCTCAGTGATGGGGACTAGTGCTCAGTGATGGGGACTAGTGCTCAGTGATGGGGACTAGTGCTCAGTGATGGGGACTAGTGCTCAGTGATGGGTACTAGTGCTCAGTGATGGGGACTAGTGCTCAGTGATGGGGACTAGTGCTCAGTGATGGGGACTAGTGCTCAGGATTGGAGGCTAGTGCTCAGTGATGGAGGCTAGTGCTCAGTGATGGAGGCTAGTGCTCAGTGATGGGTACTAGTGCTCAGTGATGGGTACTAGTGCTCAGTGATGGGGACTAGTGCTCAGTGATGGAGGCTAGTGCTCAGTGATGGAGGCTAGTGCTCAGTGATGGGGACTAGTGCTCAGTGATGGGGACTAGTGCTCAGTGATGGGGACTAGTGCTCAGTGATGGAGGCTAGTGCTCAGTGATGGAGGCTAGTGCTCAGTGATGGAGGCTAGTGCTCAGTGATGGAGGCTAGTGCTCAGTGATGGAGGCTAGTGCTCAGTGATGGAGGCTAGTGCTCAGTGATGGGGACTAGTGCTCAGTGATGGGGACTAGTGCCTAGCAGATTCCTGCACTGAAGCCCTAGGCCCTCGGGTCGGCCCGGCCTGACAGCCTGAGGGCCGGGCTTCGGGCCAACAACTGTGCAATTACCTCGGACACGGGCTGGGCTGGGCACCTTTATTTTTAATCGAATTCATAAAAAAATTGAAACTCTTAAACGCAGCAGTAGAGCCCTGCGCAGGACTGTTTTCTTCATCCCGCTCCTGCCCGCTCCCGCTGAATTTCTGACCGTTACCGCCCGCAACCGCAACGTGTGTGTTACACTCCCGCTCACAACCGCAAAACTCGGAGAAATTATTACCTCACAGTAAAAGAGATGTATTGAGTTTGCGTACTCAACTTGTCATTTTATAGGCTATACCAGGGATCGGCAACCCGCGGCTCTTCCATCCATCTGATGCGGCTCTCTGTGCTTGTAAAATAATGAATGGATATTTAAATAAAATGCTTTATATTTTACTGAATTAATTTTATATCTGTAAGTCAATTAGGTGTAAAGATTGTCTGCGTAAACCTGAACAGGTCCAACCCGGTCTGTGTGACCGGGTTGACGGGTCACGCTTGTGCGTAATCATAGGCGCTTTCTGAGCTGAAGATGTGAGATTCTGGGCTTCTCCTCAGACGGCTCCTGGATGTGTCGCCACATTGGAGACAGGAACAAGCACTATTCAGCCAAAGTTTCATAATCAGGGAACATTTTCTAAGTGACAAGTCTCTCTGAGCGACAGGGTTTGGAAAACTCTCGCTTCAGTGGGAGGAACCTTCCCGCATGCACTCTGGTTTTGCAACGCGCTCCAAGCCCCTCTCCACATCTTCAGCTCGCTGTGCACCGTACGTACGCGCTGACAGCGAGCTGCGCTGAGCAGTGTCCAGCTCAGATGTTCAGATGGGAATCTTTTCTCGGGTGATTTAGCTACATCTGCGATGTGCGTAGAATAAAATGTCAGTTCGTCTGCATGCGTCGGGGTAATTCTTTCTATTCTTTCTCCGTCAAAATAAACGGTCAAATACGGGAACTCTCCGGTCAACACAAGCCCTGCTTTTAACTGTTCTGTTTTCTTGTGAAAATTGTTGGAAAGAGATCAAATTTAACTTGATTACCACCAGAGCCAGTGCGCCGTTATCTCCGTGACGGTAAACGAGGGAAAACAAATTGATCGGATCCTGCATGTCTTTTAACACATTGGTCAGGATTGACTCACTTTGTTTTCATTTAGTTGGTTAAAAAAAAGTCGGGCTCGGGTCGGGCCAGAGAATCCTGAAAACCTTTTCGGGCCGGGCCGGACACGGGCTCAGATTTTAGGCCCGTGCAGGGCTCTAGTGCTTAGTGATGAGGACTAGAGCTTAGTTTATGTTTTTGTTTATTCATTTAGCAGACGCTTTTATCCAAAGCGACTTACAATTTATAACCTATAGGGCATGTTGTGATTTGTGGGGGAAACCGGAGTACTGCTTCCTGCTTCTCTGTGACCCATGGTGCTTTGCTGGGGTGTAGGATTACGTCATGAAATGGGTGGGGGAGGGGTTTGATGGAATCCAAGCGTCTCTTTTCTGGGTTGTGATAAATGACTCAAGAATATAAGAAATACTTCAGAACAAATGACATCTCCATAGTGCCGCCATAAATGGGTCTGCCATTGTTCTCAAGGGATTAAAATAGCACAAGACAGTTCTTTTAAACATGGCTGGGATCTACTCACTCATGTCAGAGAGCTTCAAGCTAGCTTCTGAGCTACTTTAGCTGCTGGTTTGCAAATGTTCAGAGGATTTTCTGTAAATTACCAGATTTACCGGATTACTGGACACACCACACATAAACAGTCAGCATACATTCTCATATGCACCTTCATTCATATTTTTTTTATATTTCATGGTTTTTAACATGTTTTATTTGCACGTTTTTGGACCTTTTTTAATGTGTGTTTACCATATTTTATCTCTGAGCCCTCTGAAGACGGCATCTGAAACAGAGTTCGCTGCGGCTCTTTCCTCTGTTGTAAATGATTTGAATGTGTCTTTAAACAAACCACAAGAAGAAGAAGCTAAAAGCCTTTCGTCTAAAAATAGATGCCAGACGTCGTTTTCGACTACAGCTAAATAAACTACAGCATTGAGTGGTACAGTCGGCATTTCCTCCTTTTTTCTGATTGGTTATTTTTGAGCTGGCTAGTCCCGCCCCCTTGTGTGCCTCTCTGCCTGTGAGGAACCAGACTAGTTCTCTGTGTAGACAGAAGACGAGTCTGGCAGGCCAGGCTAGGTTAGAGTGGTTTAGGAATCAGAAATCGGTATCGGCCCATAAAATCAGAATCGGTGTATTTCCACTATTTCTTTGTCATATCTACAAGTAGCTCTAACCAGTATTTGTGACGGCTACACAACCATTTTTAAAATCTCAAATATATTAAGTTATTTATTTGACTGAAATATTCCAAATCAAAGTCGGGCTAGAGCGTAGTAATGAAGAGTTAAGCTGAATATGCTGATTATGGGTGTTTCTAGAACTCTTTTAGGATGTTTTCCATGTGAAGTAAAGCAGGAACGTGTGAGAAGTGGCCAATCACACGGACTGACGCGAGTCTGGTCCCTTCCCAACCACACCCAACCAGGAGAAGTTATTCCTATTGTACACTCCTGGTGTCAGATTCAACAAACCATATGTAGCTCACATGTAAGAGGTTTGAACTCTGAACTGGTTTCTGCCACAGAAACAACTCCAGCCTCACCTTCCCATTTCATTAAATGTTTTTGTTTCTCACTGAAGATCAGGTTTGAATTTCATTGATGTTTAAAAGTCAAGCGAACTTCAAACCTAAAAATGTGTTTTAAATAAGAGAACAACATAAGACTGTGAAGTTGTGGCTCTGTCATTGTTTATTTCATACATGTATTACTCTGCAGTAGAGCTGTCATAGCCTGGCCTGCCAGACTCGTCCTCTGCACAGAGAACTAGTCTGGTTCCTCACAGGCAGAGAGGCACATGAGGGGCGGGACTAGCCAGCTCAAAAATAACCAATCAGAAAAAAGGAGGAAATGTCGACTACCGCGTGATGCTGTAGCTTTTTAGCTGTAGTCAAAAATGGCGTCTGGCGATGGCGCAAGGATCTTTCTTTAGAAGAATGGCTTTAGCGCTTCTGTTTGATGTGGTTTTAAAGACATTCAAGTCATTTAGACAAGGGTTGGGAATCGTTCGATTTTGAACGTTTCCAATTCCTCATTTTCGATTCCGGTTCCTATCGATTCTCTATTCTGATTTGAAGACTTGACGTGTTTTACATGAGCCAGCTAACCACAGGTGTTACTTGATGAAATAATCTTAACTTCAACATGAATTTTAACTCTATGAACAACAACATCACCTTCATTTAGACTAAAACATGTTTTGGAGACAAAAAGAAGACGACTTGCAGCACAACCAGTGTGTTTGTTTCTGACCACAACCAAAGTGTGGAAGCAGCCTCTGGGATGAGAGGCTAAATGTCTCCAACATATCCAGAAACGTCCAGCTGTCTTCAGCTACAACTCTCAGGATGATCACGTCCAGGATGACTGAGAACTACACCTCCATGCTGCAGCAGCTTCAGTCACAACAGGAAGTGAAACTTAAACGTAACAGATTTTAAACATTAAAACTCGACAGAAATAGTTCAGAAAGGAAATTAAAATGTTATTTATTATTATTATTATAATTATTTATTGTGGCAGAAGCTGGTGTGGTCCACCACAGAGAAGATGCTCTAGCATGATGACTTTAATTATTCTACAGGGTATTGTTCAGCCTTCTGATGCACACACACACACACACACACACACACACACACACACACACACACACACACACACACACACACACACACACACACACACACACACACACACACACACACACAACATGCGCCAGTGCTCGGCAGCCTCGCCTCTGTCAGTGCGCCCCAGGGCAGCTGTGGCTACATCGTAGCTCATCACCATCAGTGTGTGAATGTGTGTGTGAATGGATGAATGATACACTGTAGTGTAAAGTGCTTTGGAGTCCTTAATCTGAGAGGCGCTACACAAGTGCGAGTCATTTATCATTCATCATTCGAGCCTGCGGCGGTGTGGACTGATTAGCTAAATGACGTGAACCACGTCTCTCTTACTCTGTAATTATAAATATAGCAAATATAGCTGCAAAAGTACAGTTAGAGAACGATCTTTAGAAGCTGTTAAAAGTAATTGTTTAGGTTACTCACCTTAGATTGGGTCCAAAATCTTTGTTTTGAGGAAGCAGCAGTCGGCGGGATCCGGCTAATTACTGGAACGGCTTGGACTAATTTATGAAATGCTCTTCAACCCAACATAGCCCGGTCCAAACTCCTTCAAGTTGGTGAAAGAGTCACATGTAAAACAGCCAAGCTACTGGAACTAAAGAAGCTTTGCTGGGACCCTGACTCGACTCAATGCTAACGCTAACTACAGCTAAGCTACAGCATACACACTTGCAGCTAATGCGAGTCTACTGCTACAAGCCTGGCAGAGACCGATGCTTTTAAAACCTACAGCCACAGAGGTCTGACTCCTTACATGGGACCTGGTTACGTTGCGTCTGACCTTTGACCCATCGGTCCAGACTGATTTTAGACTGCTGTTGTAAATTTTTGTAGTTATTTTGAGCTGAAGAGGGCGCTGGACTGAAGGTTTTAGGCAGAATTTTAAGTTTTTAAAGAAAATGCACCAAAACACAAAAATAACAACGACACATGTCTACAACACTATAATACACTTAAGCCCTTTTCAGATAGACATTCTGGAACATTTGCGGACAATTCAATCCGGTTTTTAACCGGAATTGTGTTTTCAGACACACCACTTTTGTACCGGAACTTGTCCTTTCGGCTGCGTTCACACAGCAGGGGAAAAGTTCCAGATGTCTGACGGCGGGGGGGGGGGGGGGGGGGGGGGGGGGGGGTAGAATCGGACTTATGTTAAGAAGAAGAAAATATCATTTCTATAGCGCCTCTCAAGACAAAAATCACGAGGCGCTTAAGCATAATTCTGCGCACACGAAGACGCATAAGAGACCTGGATGATGAAGCTCAATGGTTAAAGGAATCACTGAAGCGGTGTGAAGCGCTCCGTCGCGCGTCTAGGCGGTACCGTAGGAGGCGAGCTGCCGTGGTTCACCGCATGCTACAGCAGCGGGCTATCTAGGTGCGCACGGCGTCCCCCGGTCCCCTCCTCCTCCCCCTCCCCCTTGTCCGGAACTCTACCTCACCAGTCTGAAGCAGCCACCCTGTCCGTAACAAGTCCGGATCTGTTACTAGGGGCTTCGTCCGGTTAAATTCCGGAACACGTTATCCGGATGTTTGTATTCAGACACAAAGGTCTTACGGACAGAGTCCGGAACATTTCCGTTTTTCATGGCCTGTCTGAAGGGGGCCTTATTTATACAAGTTGTCAGCAAAGAAAGTTGATTTTTGGTTTGACTTGCTCTTTAATAACACTGTTATGGCCGATAACCGATATTTGCCGATATCGATATGCTGACATTAATGCTTCTAAAATCAGCAGATTTTGTATAGAATGAAAATGATTAAAGCTGAATTTACGTTATTATGTACTCAGAACACACACATTTATGGTTCTGAGATGATTACATTCACTGTTCACACGACTAAACAATTACACACACACACACACACACCCCAAACACACACACACACTCACACAGACATCCTCCGAAACAGCCCAACAAGTGGAGACGAGATGGAAAAAACATTGGTTGTTAATATCGGCCCGGTTCTATTTATCGAACAGTTACCGATATGTTAAAAATGACTAACATCGGCCGATACCGATATTGTTGCCGATACATTGTCCATCCCTAATTTTTAGTTCTGGTCTGAAGGATCTTCACGAATCAAAAGGATCCTCAGGAGCTCATGGGACAAAACCGTAAACAAGCAGCAGCCCAGCGCTGTTGGCCCATACCGACCTGCCAGCTGATCGATTGATTAAATATCAGTCTAAACCAATCGTCTACACATCGATCCACACCTGAACTCCTCCCTTGTGTCCGCCAGACGAAGAGGGGAATTTGCTCCCTGTTTTTGTTCAATGCTTTATTGATGTTGACTTGCTCACAGTTCTAGCTCCTCCCGTGTTCAGTTTGGCGGGGTTACATGTTTTAGCCATGTTTAATGTTGCCAACCTGTTACCAGTTTCCACTCACCATCCTTTATGGTAGAAAACGGTCCAAAACAAAGAGCCCCAAAGCCAGCAGCCAGCCACCGGCAGCAGAGTAAAAATAGATGACGGGTAAATAATTGATCAGCAGATCATAAGAGACCCGTGCGGCTCCTACCAGACGACTATCATGTATGAAATCAAGTTTATTTGTTAAGCTTGATGTCATTTTATATCTCAGCGGGTTTAACAACAGGAACATCTGTCTGAGATGACAAGGACTCCAATTTGAACACGAGTCGAATGAAAGCAGGAACCTCAAGAGAGGAATTTCAGAGCAGGGACAAAATGGCAGCTGCATGCGCTGAACAGAAACTTGTTCCGTTAATTAGTCAAAATTCCCCCTGAGTTTGGAACGGGAATGCAGGAAAGACAGACGAGGCAACAAATGAATGTTGTACTTGGAATAATCAGGCTTTAGTTCAGTTTTAAATCAGGAAATGATGTGAAAATGAAAAATTCAGTTAGAATAGACCCAAAAGGTGCAGACGCTAGATTAAATATACTCATTTCCAACGTTGGTGCTTCAGTGTGCCTAACACCTAAAGGCCAGTTTTCATCCACCTACATCTAATAGTTAACGGGTTAGTCCAATAAACAACTTGATTCTGACAACCAACTGGAGCTGGGTCTGTTCTTTACAGTTGTCCAGGTAAAACGTCCGTCCTAACGCAGCTTCTATCATCCAACAATCCATCCATCCATCCATCCATCCATCTATTTATTTATTTATTTATTTTCAGCCGCTTATCCAGAGTCGGGTCACGGGGGCAGCAGCCTAGCAGAGAGGCCCAGACTTCTTTCACCTTAGCCACTTGGGCCAGCTCCTCCGGGGGAATCCCAAGGCGTTCCCTGGCATCCAGGAGGTATCCTGACCAGATGCCTGAGCCACCTCAACTGGATCCTCTCAATGTGGAGGAGCAGCGGGTCTACTCCGAGCCCCTCCTGGATGACCGAGCTTCTCACCCTATCTCTAAAGGAGAGCCCGGCCACTCTTCGGAGAAAACTCATTTCGGCCGCTTGTATCCGTGATCTCGTTCTTTCGGTCACTACCCGAAGCTCATGACCATAGGTGAGGGTAGGAACGTAGATCGACCGGTAAATCGAGAGCTTTGCCTTCTGACTACCACAAACTACTTCTAGCTCAACCATCTCAAGCCCTACTGCTTCCATTTTCCTCTTTTCCCCCTCTCACTGAGAACTGTGTGTCCAAGCTTCTCACGTGCAGCCGCCCTACTACATGCCCACTCGACCCCATTCCGACTAAGCTGCTCCAAGCTATTGCTCCTACAGTAGCCGCAGCAGTCACACATGTGATCAACGCTTCACCGACATCCAGTACATTTCTCACCTCTCAAGCATGCTCAGGTTAAACCGCTGCTAAAAAAACCATCTCTTCCTCCAAATCATATGGAGAACTACTGACCTATCTCTCTCCTCCCTTTTCTGTCCAAAATCATTGAAAGGGTGGCTTTCAAGCAGATCACAGAATACCTCTCACAGAACTGTCTGCTTGACCCTTACCAATCTGGGTTCAAAAAGGGCCACTCCACTGAAACTGCTCTGTTAGCAGTGACGGAATCCTTAAAAGAAGCTAGAGCGACTGCCAAATCCTCAGTGCTTATCCTGCTCGACTTATCGGCAGCATGTGACACTGTCAACCATGACTTCCTTTTGTCCACACTCTCTAGCATGGGCATCACAGAGAAAGCACACGCCTGGTTTGAATCGCACCTCACAGGACGATCATTCAGTGTCTCTTGGCTTGGACAATCCTCTACCGTGCACCATCTTGCCACAGGAGTCCCCCAGGGCTCTGTACTAGGACCTCTTCTCTTTGCCATATACACCACCTCACTGGGTGAGATTATTCGATCACATGGCTTCTCCTACCACTGCTATGCAGACGACACCCAGCTCTATCTAAGCATCACATTTATGCTGATGACTGTCAAGTATACGTATAAATGGATGAGAAGAATGCGGGCTCAAAATTGGCTGCATATTTAGATGACGTGAAGGGCTGGCCGGCATCCAACTTCTTAAAGTTAAACGAAAAGAAGTCTGAGTTTATTGTTCTTGACCCCCGCAACCACCATGGCTCTCACCCTGTTTGTGACCTTTTAACCCTCAACCCCAAACAGTGTATGACAAGTCTCGGGGTCAAGCTGGATGCTGGAATCACAATGGCCCCACAGATAAACTCCGTAGTGAGGTCTTGCTTTTATCAGCTTCGCCGCCTTACTCGCCTCAGATGAATCCTGAAACGGAGGCATTTGGAGTCAGTCATCCATGCCTTCATTACCTCTCGCTTGGACTACGCAAACGCCCTCCTCGTTGGTGCTCCGGTATCCGCCCTGAATCGGCTGCAGGTCGTCCAGAATGCTGCTGCCAGGTTCTTGACGAGTACACACCGACGTAGCCATATTACCCCTGTCCTGGCACGTCTTCACTAGCTCCCTGTCATTTTCAGAGTGCAGTTTAAGTTACTTTGTATTTAAAGCTTTCAATGACCTGGCACCTCCCTATCCCTCTGACCTGCTCACTCCATATGTGCCCACGCGCACGTTGAGGTCGGCTGACCTTTTGCTGCTCTGCACGCCGCGGATGCGATTCAAATCGCTGGGTGAACGAGCATTTGTGCATGCTGCCCCAAAGCTATGGAACTCATTGCCCATTGGAGTTCGGCAGGCTCCATCTCTGGCGGTTTTTAAATCTCGTTTAAAGACCCACTTTTACGCTTTAGCTTTTAGACAGTGACTCGTTTTAATGTTTTATTGTATCATTGTTTTAATGTGTTCTTAGTATTCATCATGTTTTATCTGCTTTTGATTGGGATTTTATCCTCTGTTTTAGTTCTTTCGAATGGTTGTGTTTTGTTTTAGCCTGTGCAGCACTTTGGGCAACTCCCATGCTGCGTTTTAAATGTGCTATATAAATAAACTATGCTATGCTATGCTATGCTATATGTCATTTCCACCGGACGACCACACTGTCTCTGCACTAATATCAAACTGTCTCTCTGACATATCAAAATGGATGAAATCCCACCATCTCCAACTCAACCTCTCTAAAATTGAATTACTTGTCATCCCAGCAAAACCATCCATACAGCACAATATCTCAATCCAGAATGACTTCCTATCTCTGGCTCCTTCAAAGGCAGTTCGAAATCTGGGTGTTGTGATTGATGAACACCTGACCTTTAAAGATCATGTTGCCTCTGTTGCTCGTTCATGCCGCTTTGCGCTGTATAACATACGAAAGATCAGACCATACCTAACACAACATGCCACCCAGCTCCTGGTGCAATCTACTGTCATCTCCCGCCTCGATTACTGCAACGCCCTTCTAACTGGTCTTCCAGGCTGTACTGTGAGACCTCTTCAAATGGTCCAGAACGCAGCGGCGCATCTGGTCTTCAATCAGCCAAAAAGAGCACACGTCACCCCTCTGTTCATTGAGCTCAACTGGCTACCGCTAGCAGCACACATCAAATTCAAATTGCTAACACTAGCATACAAAGTCCGAGACGGTACGGCTCCCATCTACCTGAATCCTCTTGCAAAGGCTTACGTCTCGGCCCGGCCGCTCCGCTCATCACAGGATCGTCTGCTAGCAGTGCCTACACCACGCTCAGGACAATCCAGACTCTTCTCATGCATCGTTCCACAAATGTGGAATGACCTTCCAAGCACTACCAGAACAGCGGCTTCCTTATTTTCTCCCTTCGCATTTGGGAGGATGGAGCTCCAGCTCCCCCTGTGGATAAGCTGCCAGGGGGCTCAACATGATATATTTTCATGGGACCCAAATTCTCTGGCAGCCCCCCTGCAGGCAGCAGGCTGCCTCTTGTTCACTTCCTGCTGCACTGCACATAGTAATGGAGTGTTCCACTAGGGGGCACAGCAGAGAACCCAGCTCAGATAGCGGCCCGGGTTTGTGGGGTACAACCAAAGCCAACATGGCATCAATAGAAGAGATCAGTAACTGCTTAATTTTCAGTGGTATCGTAGATGGTATGAAGGTCCTCGGTGTGACGGTGGTGAGCGTCTCACTCGTTTATTAACTCCCCCTACTGGTTACTCACATATTGCAGCTTGCGAACATGTCTTGTTATTTTCAGAGGAGGAACACAAATGAAGCTTTCAAAGCAAATATGAGAAACGCTTGTACGTGTTATTAAAAGCCCTCAGACCTTATAAGCAATAGATCGTAACTACACAGCTGCCCCGATGAGGTCTGACCCGGAAGAGGAGAAGAGTTTAGAGGCAGAGCAGCTGAAAGCTCATTCTGATGTTTCATTAGATGTTCTGTGGTAGAGGAACACTCAGCAGCACGTGATTGTGGGGTGGAATGAAACTGATACGAGGTTTCCAACATTTGAAGCAAATAAAAGTCCTTAAGAGATGAGAGCCGGCTGTAGGTGCTATTCTCTGGGCCGTTTTCAGTCGATCTCATGTTCTCTTCTGCCGAGAGGAATTAAGGGCAGGGTTCTGGAGCGTTCCGTCAGAACCGTGCAGAGGATCACACAAACTCCACGGGAAGCTTTTACAGCATGCTGATTGTATCAGACTTCTGATTTCATCTCATACCTGTGTGCCTACTGAGCATGCTCAGACTGAAGATCTGGATGTTTAAACCTACATTTGGTTTTATTTTTTGCAAACACTCTGGAGTCGGAGGTGAGACAACAGGACTGTCAGCAGCAGCTGGAGCATGTCTGCTGGAAACTGAACATCATGCGATTCGACTAAAAGCTCTGAGAGCCACTGAGTAAATGAAATGCAGCAGGAGGTTCTGGTAGAACCGCTGAGTGTGTGTCAGAGCATGACATCATCCCACCGTTTTTAGGCTTTTCCACAAAGAAGCAGAGAAAATGGCTTAAACACACACACACACGCACACACACACACACACGCACACACGCACACACACACACACACACACACAAACACACACACACACACACACACACACAATGTCCTTTAAAAGGTGCTGATGTCAGAACTCTTCATCTTTGTTCTCAGGATTACTGAAGCAGACCTCTGTGTGCACGTGTGTGTGTGTGTGGATGGATTACGGATTGTGTTGTAAAATGCCTTGGGGGGGGGGGGGGTAGAACCCTAGAGTGGTAAATGGTAAATGGCCTGTATTTGATACAGCGCCTTCTAGAGTCCTGGAACCCCCCAAGGCGCTTTACAACACAATCAGTCATTCACCCATTCACACACACATTCACACACTGGTGGGGATGAGCTACGATGTAGCCACAGCTGCCCTGGGGCGCGCTGACAGAGGCGAGGCTGCCGAGCACTGGCACCACCGGTCCCTCCGACCACCACCAGCAGGCAACGTGGGTTAAGTGTCTTGCCCAAGGACACAACGACAGCGACAGACTGAGCGGGGCTCGAACCTGCAACCTTCCGATTACGGGGCGAGCACTTAACTCCTGTGCCACCGTCGCCCCAAGAAGGCACTATACACATACAGGCCACTTACCATTTACAAAGTCTGTTAAAGGTGTGGTTCACAGAGAAATCAGTTTTAATGATTATTTCTGACTCTTAACGGGTCACTCTGTTTCATGCAGGCTGAACATGAAAATAGTCTCCTACACCTATCTCCTGCAGTAGCTTCTGATAGAAAACAGACGGTGAAACTCTAGGATTAGACAGATCTACGTTACACACTAGCTACATTTACATGCTCCAGATTTCCCCTATCCGATTCTAGGGTTGTCACGGTAACCGTATCATCTGCTGAAGTTGCCGGCGGCACATGCGCGCTTTGTTGTTTACAACCAAAACTTTCTTGAAGCTAAAGCTGAAATAATGGCCAAAGGAGGAGACGGCAGCACTCAGGACATTTATTATCCGTCAAAGAAGACAAAGTGGGAAGTACGGGCATCTTTTGGATATCTGAAGAATGCCGAGGGACAGTTGATAGAAGACGGCTATCCTGTTTGCAGCACGAGCAGAAAAAGTGTCTGTGAAAGGCAGCAATGCTTCAAATCTCATGACACATCTGCGTGACCATCACCCACAACTCTACAGTCAACGCAAGGCAAGCTAACGTTAGCGTTTTAGCTAAAATGCGTGATCCGAGGATTTGGGTTGAGGGAGAATGCAACGAGTCGCTATATAAAGCAGCCGCAGCGCCGCTACCTGCATATAAACCGTGTCGCGGACACCGCCATGTTGAAATGACGCTATGCATTACGGGGCTCCCAGGGGCAGATAAGAGTTGGTCTCTCTCCGAGAATAATTATGAATTTAACAATGATTACTGCCTGATGACATTTTCCCACATCTGCAAAGCTCACTGGAAGGACACAAACCGAGGACCATATTCTCCTGATATAGGGTTTATTACTCAAGTAAGGGTAAAAAAGTATCTGATTAGAAGTATACTTGAGTACTGAGTATCATCTGATCTAATATTTTTAAAACGATGACATCAAACAGACAAAAAATAAGAAGTTATGGGCAAATATTGGTATTTTAAAGACTAAAGGGGAAAAATGTAAACAAATAAACAACATAATTACAAAATAACACATTTTAGGCTAAATTTAGACAAAAACTGAGGACAATATTTTCCTGACGTACAGGGTTTATTTAATTGTGTGAAAACATTTAAAAAATACCGCGATAATACCGAAAACCGTGATAATTTTGGTCACAATTACCGTGAGGTTACATTTTTACACCGTGACAACCGTATCCGATTCAAATCTTGGTTGATCCCAAATCTGTTTTTATGGACAATTTACCAGGAAAAGAGCATGCCAGCTGAGAATTGTGTGACCTGGAAGGTGCTTATGAATAACGAGGGTTTTAAATACATTTCTACTAGTAACATGTTTCTTATCCATTTGTTTTCGTACAAAATGATTGTTTATGGGCAGATAAATAAGATTAATTACAGTTTATTAGAAAAAAAACTATATATATATAAATCTTTAAAATATTGGTAATTTCGAGTCACATTCCTGGTTTTTTAAACCAAAAGCAAAATAGTTCATGCAGCAGAAGAATTATATGAAAATACTCACTGAACATTAGTCTAACATTAGTTCAGATCTAACATAACGGATAGTAAACTCCCCGTTGTCTGCAGCCATCGTGACGCCACTGGAAACTTGATGCAAAGCTGTTTTTGTTGAATCAATTTGACCAAAACTAGACTGGAATGAGTCAAAACTGTTGTGTAGTTCCAGAAAAGGGATCAGCTGATCTGCCACAACCTTTTCTGAGATGTCAGACATGAACAGGAATTTAGAAATGGGTCTGTGAGTGTCCAAACAAAATGTAACACCATGCTGCGTTTAATCCTGTTTCTCTGTTAACCCGGACCCTCTGGTCCTGCTTTTAGGGTCGAATCATGACTAATCTGAAGCTGACGCGGTGATTTTATTATTAATTCAAATGTCTGTTTGTCTTCTGCTTTTAAAGCTTTCAGAAAATACTTTTTCATATAAATGGATAAAATCTGCATTTTTCTCATCAGTTTAGTTTTCAGTTCTGCTGATTCATCTTCTAACGACACGCCTGCAGAATTTAGCCACCAGAACGCACTCACACACAGTTCTGGGCATCGTCCAGGTAGACAGACAGGCAGGCAGACTGCTGTCATCACACACACACACACTTATTTTCTCGGTGAATGAACACAGCGTGGACATGTTGTGTCCCAGCGTGGCACTGATAGTCCAGCAGCGAGTCTAAAGCCTGCCGAGACGGTCTCTGATCTGGCTGTTCTCCCCGTCTATGGGACTCTGCCAACTGCAGTCCGCTGAGTGTGGCTGCTTCGCTCTAAAGCAAAACCTTACGCCATGCAGGGTTCCCCCCAGAAAGCTTGCTAGGCTTGTCGGACCGTGAGAGCGGGGGGCGGGTGGGGGATGTTTGCGCACGAATCATTCCACTACTGTTTGTCATCGGGGGGGGGGGCTCATTTAGCTACCGTGCGTGGGTGGGGGACCAAGCACGGCCTGGTGGCCTGCCAGGCTTGTAAGGCACTGGGAGAAACACCGCCATGGCCTCGGCTCAGTCCACCTTAACCCGCCTTTAATGTCAGGACCTAGAAGTGAGAGTGGCAGGAGTCTTACTTCCTGATATGTGGACATCTTTCCTCTGATTGGCTAACAGCAGCACGACTCTACTACTGACCTCGTATGCTCTGCAACGTTGAAGTTTTATCTCCACCAATAACACAAGCCTGGAGGAGTTCTGCTGTGTGGTGGAGTTGCTAATGCTAACAGTTAGCTTCTACTAGCTGAGATGTTCTCTGCTGTTTCCTGGATGCTAAACCAACAACAGCCTTCCCCGTCGTGAGTCCATGAATGTTAAGTGACTGTGTGGCGTAGATCTGTCAGGATTTTTTAATCCTAGAGTTTCACCGTCTGTTTTCCATCAGAAGCTACTGCAGGAGATTAGTGTAGGAGACTATTTTCATGTTCAGCCTGTATGTTATAGTCAGAAATATTCTATACAACGTGTTTTTTCAGTGTTCCACACCTTTAAGATTTAAACCAGAGTCATGAGTTGATCAGAACCAAAAACGCGTTTTTCTGTGGATTGTTGGGGTCCGGGATTCTGGATCTCTCAAGGAGCAGCTTGTTTGATCAGGTTATGGTTCATAAAGACATCACTGCTGTTTCCATGTCACTATGTGGATTATCTTTACTTCTGCTCTTATTTTGAAAAAAAAAACCTGTTTTGCTTCCTGCTTTAAAACTTGAGATCTTTTTTTGAGTTTCTGACTGAGATCCAGATGGAGTACCTGCTCCATTTCTTTAAACCTCACAAGAAGGAGTGGGAATGCCTTCTTTACCTCCTGTTATCTAGTGGTAAGATGAAGCCTTGTGATTGGTCGACTCATGGGTGATGATTAATTTGCTCTACTGCACCATCAAGTGGATGATTTAAGTAAAACAGGCACAGTGATTATATGCGATGGCAATATATAAATTCATGATATTGTCTTAATCTGTCTTTTTAACACAATGTGTGTTATGCAATACACAACTCCACAACAAAATGTGATGAGGGGGACTCGGCAACGTTTTGCTGCCCCCTTTATTTTGAATCTTGCACAAACCAGTGAGCCAGTGAATTGATCATGTGGTACGGACTGCCTGTAAGGCCTCAAACGTCACTACATACGTGATCAAAGTAGGGCTGCAACTAACGATTATTTTCATAATCGATTAATCTGTTGATTATTTTTTCGATTAATCGATTAATCGGTTTGTTATTGTTTAGCTATTTAACCTATACAAGTGATGAATACATTTCAGTTAAGAAAAAGAAAACATAAGACAATTGTGCAGTTGACTGCAATCTATTTTATTGCACATGAACACAGTCAGTGGTGTAAAATGAGCTAAACAGTGCAAAATATCAGTCCAGAATAATTTTTTAGCATCAAAATATAAGAGGTAAATTCCATAAAAAATAATGTAGAATCTAGAATAGAGTTTGTAAGTGGTATGCATTGCTGGGGGGTGAGTGTCTTGTTCCCCATGTAGTTGTCCATCGTTGCTTGTTTTTTTCTGCATAAGAAACACAAATTGACTGACATAAGTACACATATAAAATAAAGCAGCACACACACTACAACACTAAATCAATATTACATTATTTGAATTAATTAACAATATACAGTGATCATTTATTCTGACAAAAATGTGTTGTGAGGTGTTTTAGTGTTAGACAGTAAAACAGCCTTTTAATTGTAAAAAAAAATGACTTTCTGAATTTCTTCTGTATTTAAAAATTGAAAGCGTACAACTATGCTGCGTTATATTCACCTGGACACAGCTCGTCTGTATATTTTTCTCCGCGGAGTTGTCCTTTTTTTAATGAGGAACATAGTTATGGGTTTGTGCCGTTTTTCTCTTAACGAGAACATTCTTATAAACAGACGTGCTAAATTTGGCAAGCGCATGATACACAACACGGAGATTCACTATTGCATTTAGTCAATCAGAAGTAGAACACCGTAGACTGACGCGGCAAAAAAACATGTTTAACATCCACTATAACGAACTCCGCTCCCAAATTTGATCTGCGTTAGCTTGTTTATTTTCTGTTACTTACCGGGCTGGCTCTTCCTCTGCTGCATCAGCCCCCACATGTTTTCGTCTCAAATGTTCACTTAGGGACGTCGTGCTTCCGTGCCGTGCTAGATGGTTTTTGCATATTTTGCAGGTCACACGTCTTTTCATGGCATCTAGAGTGAAGTGCTCCCATACTCGTGAGGTTTTTGTCCGGGGTTTCTCGTTTTGTCGCTTCTATTTTTCTTCCGTATTTCTTCTTGTTCCGCCATCTCTCACAGCAAGATGAGCGTCAGTAACGTGTTACGCCGTGAAAACCGAGGGCACTTATTGGCTCGTTTCTTCTTCTACGGCTCCACTGGTAGATCAGTGGCTCATTACTGCCACACACTGGCGGCAAATTTAACAGATTGTAACCGATGTCAGATTGTGGTAAAAATACACTTTATGCTGTAAAATGTGATTATTAAACAACAAATCGATGACTAAAAAAGTTGTTAACTATTTTATAATCGATTATAATCGATTAAATCGATTAGTTGTTTCAGCTCTAGATCAAAGCATGCCTCGATACGCGCTTCACACAAAAAATTCTCCCCGATTACTCAACACATGCTTGGAAGTGTTGACACGAAAGACACACCGCTACTTTTATTCACCATCATGCACACGGTCACCTACCAAGCCTAATTTAAGTTGTTTGATATGAATCCGTATCAGCAGGTCAGATCTGCGCTCAGAGCAGTAACTGGTATTGGCCCTCAGAATCAGAATCGGTGCAGCTAGAGCAGGAAGTCAGAGGAGACTCTTTTATTTTCAGAAATTTGTATTCGATATCTTTAAAATATCCAACTACATTCAGCTGAGATTCTTGCGTAAACGGATGGATGAAATCATCATGACACAGTTAGTGTCTCAGACCTCTTGAGCTGCTCTAGGATCAGTTTGTTGTTCCTTTCTGTCTGGGTTTGGATCGAGCCTTGGGGGGATGAATGGAAGTGCATCAGGAATCAGGGTCAGTCCCTCAGCACTCCATTAAGACCACACGTTCACTCTTTGTCCGTTTCCATTTCTGTCTGTCTCACTCAGCCTCGGGCTTTATCAATCACTGTCCGAGCAGCCCACTGCATCATGGGTAACTGCAGAGGCAACCGGATCCCTGAAACATCAGAGAGGTTTTCCTGCCTGGGTTTAAGAGTGAACAGCAGATGGCAGCAGAGGACAATCTATGTGTGCGCTGTTTGTGTCTGTGCGTGTGTAAAGTAGAGCATGGAGAAGCAAATCACACACACACACAGACACACACACACACACACACACACACACACACACACACACACACACACACACACACACACACACACACACACACACACACACACACACTGATGTGTTGTCCAATCGTGTTGCAGAGCAGCAGAAGCCTGAGGGTGATATGCAAATGAGTCAGAATGTTTTAAGCATCATCTCTCTCCCTCTCTCTCTCTCTGTGATCCATAAATGTCTCTTGACCTTTTTCTTGGCTGTCAGCTCTGTAGGTGTGAAGCGTCGCTGATGCGGCTTCTAGGCCATTCGAGCCCTCAGGCAGGTGTGACAGGTGTGTGTGTGTTGGGGGTGGGGTTGTAAACAAGCACACACGGTCAGTACAACAGCACATTAGGTATTCCTCCTCACTTGTTCAGCGGGTTCTCAAACTAGAGATGCAGCCGTTCTGGTTCTGATTCCTGACCCACTAGTCCTGGTTCTGCTGAGAGAACCAGGACTAGCCAAATAATAGCAATGCCATCCATCAGGTGAGATTTAAAATGATGATTCTGGGTAACATTCAGAGATCACATTTTAGGGAGCGTGCATTTACCAGTTTGAGTCAGTAGGTGGCAGAGTTAAGCTGTTTAGCAGGGAGACAACAGGAACGCTGCTACGGAAGCCTGGAGGTCCAAGCAGGGAGTGAGCACACATAAACAACGGTTATGGGAGCGTTGATTTTTGGAAGTACAACCGTTTGGAGAATCCACACTGGAGGCTTCGCCTCGGTGTGTGTGTGTGTGTGTGTGTGTGTGTGTGTGAGACAAGACGTGATTGTTAAGCTCTCTCTCTCTCTTTCCCGTTCCGTGTTGTGCAGCTGTCAGACCTGCAGATCAGCTGATCCAGAGGCAGATAAAAGGATAAACCTGCAACCTTATTTTAATATTTTCAACAAAAATTGCAGCAAAGCATCATTTTACCTGCAGTTGAAGCAAAATGTAACTTTCACGAGCAAAAGAACCCATAAAAATTATTCAATAAAGCAGGAAGAAGTTAATTTTGTTTTACATTTTTCACTTATTTAGAATTTCACGTTTAGCTCGTATTTTATTTAAATTATCTTCAGCTTTATTCATTTTCTGAGAATTTGTTAGCAAATAATCAATGGAAATAATCATAACACAACATAATCACTTGAAAGGTTTTGTATTACATGCCATTTTCAAAGGCATTCTATAGTTTTGGGAAGTTTTTGTTTATTTATGGCGAAGTAGCCGAACACTATGAAAAACTGACATTGCTGCTTAGGGCAGGGCACAGGGTCGGATTAAAGCAGGGCACAGGGTCGGGTTAAAGCAGGGCACAGGGTCGGGTTAGGACAGGGCACAGGGTCGGGCTAGGACATGGCACAGGGTCAGGTTAGGACAGGGTCGGGTTAGGACAGGGCACAGGGTCGGGACAGAGCAGGGCACAGGGTCGGGTTAGGGCAGGACACAGGGTCGGGCTAGGACAGGGCACAGGGTCAGGTTAGGACAGGGTCGGGTTAGGACAGGGCACAGGGTCGGCACAGAGCAGGGCACAGGGTCGGGTTAGGGCAGGACACAGGGTCGGGTTAGGACAGGGCACAGGGTTGGGTTAGGACAGGGCACAGGTTCGGGTTAGGGCAGGGCACAGGGTCGGGGCAGGGCACAGGGTTGGGTTAGGACAGGGCACAGGGTCGGGTTAGGACAGGGTCGGGTTAGGACAGGGCACAGGGTCGAGACAGAGCAGGGCACAGGGTCGGGTTAGGGCAGGACACAGGGTCGGGCTAGGACAGGGCACAGGGTCAGGTTAGGACAGGGTCGGGTTAGGACAGGGCACAGGGTCGGGACAGAGCAGGGCACAGGGCCGGGTTAGGGCAGGACACAGGGTCGGGTTAGGGCAGCGCACAGGGTCGGGGCAGGGCACAGGGTTGGGTTAGGACAGGGCACAGGGTCGGGTTAGGACAGGGCACAGGGTCGGGGCAGGGCAGGGCACAGGGTTGGGTTAGGGCAGGGCACAGGGTCGGGACAGAGCAGGGCACAGGGTCAGGACAGAGCAGGGCACAGGGTCGGGACAGAGCAGGGCACAGGGTCGGGTTAGGACAGGACACAGGGTCGGGTTAGGACAGGGCACAGGGTCGGGTTAGGACAGGGCACAGGGTCGGGCTAGGACAGGGCACAGGGTCGGGTTAGGACAGGGCACAGGGTCGGGACTGAGCAGGGCACAGGGTCGGGTTAGGACAGGACACAGGGTCGGGTTAGGACAGGGCACAGGGTCGGGTTAGGACAGGGCACAGGGTCGGGCTAGGACAGGGCACAGGGTCGGGTTAGGACAGGGCACAGGGTCGGGACAGAGCAGGGCACAGGGTCGGGTTAGGACAGGACACAGGGTCGGGTTAGGACAGGGCACAGGGTCGGGTTAGGACAGGGCACAGGGTCGGGCTAGGACAGGGCACAGGGTCGGGTTAGGACAGGGCACAGGGTCGGGACAGAGCAGGGCACAGGGTCGGGTTAGGACAGGACACAGGGTCGGGTTAGGACAGGGCACAGGGTCGGGTTAGGACAGGGCACAGGGTCGGGTTAGGACAGGGCACAGGGTCGGGCTAGGACAGGGCACAGGGTCGGGTTAGGACAGGGCACAGGGTCGGGACTGAGCAGGGCACAGGGTCGGGTTAGGACAGGGCACAGGGTCGGGTTAGGGCAGGACACAGGGTCAGGTTAGGACAGGGTCGGGTTAGGACAGGGCGCAGGGTCGGGCTAGGACAGGGCACAGGGTCAGGTTAGGACAGGGTCGGGTTAGGACAGGGCACAGGGTCGGGACAGAGCAGGGCACAGGGTCGGGTTAGGGCAGGGCACAGGGTCGGGTTAGGGCAGGACACAGGGTCAGGTTAGGACAGGGTCAGGTTAGGACAGGACACAGGGTCGGGTTAGGGCAGGACACAGGGTCGGGTTAGGGCAGGGCACAGGGTCGGGGCAGGGCACAGGGTCGGGTCAGGGCAGGGCACCGGGTTGGGTTAAAGCTGGGGGCAGGGACTGAACAGGAACAGATCATCTGCTTCTGTGTGCTGTAGGGTTGTCACGGTGTGAAAATGTAACCTCACGGTTATTGTGACCAAAATTACTACGGTTTTTGGTATTATCGTAGTATTTTTTTTAAACGTGTTACATTTTCAGACAACTAAATAAACCCTGTATATCAGGAAAATATTGTCCTCAGTTTGTGTCTAAATTTAGCCTAAAATTAGTTATTTTGTAATTATGTAGTTTATTTGTTTACATTTTACCCATTTGTCTTCTAGAAAGTTTTACCTTTTTTATTTTTTGTAATATTTGAATTGCTTTTATTTTCGATTTATTCATCATATTTAACTTTTCTCATGTACCAAGTTCAGCGCCTTGGGCTTCCCGACAGGGCGCTTTATAAATAAAGCTTTGATAGATTTTTTTCCTTTTAGTCTTTAAAATACCAATGTTTGCCCATAACTTCTTGTTTTTTGTCTGTTTGATGTCATCATTTTAAAAATATTAGACCAGATGATACTCGGTACTCAAGTAGACTTCTAATCAGATACTTTTTTACCCTTACTTGAGTAATAAACCCTATATCAGGAAAATATGGTCCTCGGTTTGTGTCCTTCCAGTGAGCTCTGCAGATGTGGGAAAATGTCATCAGGCAGTAATCATTGTTAAATTCATAATTATTCTCGGAGAGAGACCAACTCTTATCTGCCCCTGGGAGCCCCGTAATGCATAGCGTCATTTCAACATGGCGGTGTCCGGGACACGGTTTATATGCAGGTAGCGGCGCTGCGGCTGCTTTATATAGCGACTCGTTGCTTTCTCCCTCAACCCAAATCCTCGGATCACGCATTTTAGCTAAAACGCTAACGTTAGCTTGCCTTGCGTTGACTGTAGAGTTGTGGGTGATGGTCGCGCAGATGTGTCATGAGATTTGAAGCGTTGCTGCCTTTCACAGACACTTTTTCTGCACGTGCTGCAAACAGGATAGCCGTCTTCTATCAACTGTCCCTCGGCATTCTTCAAATATCCCAAAAACGCCCGTACTTCCCACTTTGTCTTCTTTGAGGGATAATAAATGTCCATATAGCATATAGCAAAAATCAAGATGTACTGGAGAGAGAGCATATAAAGGAGGAACATTAGATGCCCCAGCACTGAACCTTGTGGGACACCATGGGCGAGAGACGATTGCTGTAAAGACTCTTCCACTTGTCAGTGACTTGGTGCAATCTGCTGGGTTCCTTATATCGGAAACCTTTTACTGGTTATGTTAGACTGTGTGTCCATAGATGACACCAATGACTAATCAGTGTGGAAGTTAATAAAGGGACGGCCCACTTTCCCTCTAGCTGTTGGCAGATGGATGGATGAGTGTCACAGTGAGTGGCAGTGACGGAGATGAAGGGAATCAATTTGTTGGATGCTGTTTTAGTTGTTTGATGTACGGTGGCTCTGAAGGGACAAGCCGCTGAAGTGGGAAAAATGACCTGCACCTACAGTGTATCATTCACTCATTCACACACTGCTGGTGATGAGCTATGATGTAGCCACAGCAGCCCTGGGGCGCACTACCAGAGGCGAGGCTGCCGAGCACAGGCGCCACCGGTCCCTCCGACCACCACCAGCAGGCAAGGGGGTTTAAGTGTCTTGCCCAAGGACACAACAGCAGAATACTCTGGTCGGAGCTGGGATCAAACCTGCAACTTTCTGATTGCTGGACACCCCACTCTACCTCCTGAGCTGCTGCTCCCCAAAGAAGGCAGGAAGTGCAAACCAGTTCTGACAACTTGGGACTAAAATGTCAGAATCAGGATTTATGGATGTTGATATCCAGCAAAGTGAGAGGGAGGCGGTACCAGGTTGTGGGTCCTACCTGTACAGGTGCAGCAGCTGAACACACTGGAAACCAGCAGAAAAACACCTCCCGTAGAAACTCGTACCCTCAGCGTACAATGACAGACCACTCTGAGGAATTCAGATTTCCCCCTCCCCCTCAGCGAGGAGGAGGAGGGAAAACATGGATGGGAGGAAGGAGGGAAGGACGGAAGGAGGAGGACAAAATAACAAAGGAAGGAAGGAGCTAATGAAGGAGAGGAGGCACACAAAAGAATGATGAGATGGAGTGGTGTGTGTGTGTGTGTGTGTGTGTGTGTGTGTGTGTGTGTGTGTGTGTGTGTGAGGAGAGCCCTGTGATTGGCTGAGCCCCGTTAGATGCACCAACAGCCGAAAAAGACGGGACCAGAGGAGGAGAGAAGGCTGCAGATAGATGAGAGAATACAAAGAGCGAGTGTGTGAGAGTGTGTGTGCACTCGCTGATGTGTGTGTGTGTGACATCCAGAGGTGTGTGTGTGTGCAGCAGAGGAGGAGGAAACCTGATCTCTCTCTCTCTCTCTGTCTGTGGAACTGCTCCTATCGTTATCAGCAGCGCCGTTAGCTTAGCCCGACCCGGTTCTGGCCCAGTTTGGTCTTTTAGTGTGGAGTGGATGGAGCGGTTCTTTGCCCTGCTGCGCCTCCTGAGCAGAAGGAGGCGAGGGAGGAGGTACCGGGCAGACGATGATTACCAGGAAGGCTACGGGGACGTTTACTACTACACCAGCAAGTACAACACACACCTACTGAGTGAGTTGGTGTGTGTGTGTGTGTGTGTGTGTGTGTGTGTGTGTGTGTGTGTGTGTGTGTGTGTGTTTGTGTGTGTGTGTGTGTGTGTGTGTGTGTGTGAGGGGGTATTTAAGTTTAAAAGCATAAGATAATGTGTGTGTGTTTGAGTCTCTATTATGGATGAAGATCTTAGCTCAGTTACACACACACACACACACACACACACACACACAGGTATCCAAGTGATGGGGGCCAGGTGGTTTGTGGGTAATGACAAGGGAAGAAGTGTTTACTGCAATGAAGAATGTGAACAATGTGGGGGATAAACACACACACGCGCGCTCGCACATGCACACACGCGCTCGCACACACACACGACTCATCCCAGGTGTGGCTCTGCTGCTTTAAGTCGCTCCTGGTTGATAAAAAGTTTCTGATGGATGCAAACAGGAAGTCAGGTGTTGATCATCACTTCTGTTACTAAAATAAAATAGAAGGACGGTTCTGGTCCATCGTATACGAGCGGTCTGACTTATCTTCAGCAACAACCGGGTCTCAGCTGTTGCTTCTGCTCATTTCTCTTCTTGCTTGACTTAATTTAACAAGTTTCTCGTAAACAAACCAGCCCTTCGTGGTTGTGCTGAAGCTCTCCGTCCTTTTTCCTCCCGTCTGAGCGGGAACTGTCTTCAACAGGTCGTGGTGCATTCAGGGTCAAGAGCATCAGTGCATGGACATAATTTTCACTTTAGAAGTGGGGGGGGACACGGGGGGGGGGGGGGGTATCTTTACAGTATGTTCTGATGGGAAACCGGCTACAACACAAACGGTTATTTTCCGCTTGGTCCTAGAGCTCAACCAGTGTCAGTTTAATATAGCGTAATATTGTTTTTGGATGGTAAAAAGTGCAGGGGGGGTCAAAGCTAGACTTTGGAAAAAGTGGAGGGGGCATGTCCCCCCCCCCCCCCCCCCCCAATCACGTCCATGCATCAGTGTCAAGTCAGCAGTTTATTTACCATCTGAAACCGTTTTCAGAAACAACATTAATGACTTCATCGACTCGTTAAAGCGGCGTTGAGACGATCCATCAGCTGAGAGGTAACGCGTCCCGCTACCTGAACGCTGCCGTTACCCTGAGTGACGGGTGGCAGCAGCCCAACACGCTGGCAGCTTTTGGATCTTTGATCAAATGGCTCATAAATTCTGACCCGACCCAACACAACCGTGTCACTTCAAGGGTTGTGGGTCTGAGACTCAGAGATGCACATGTTTGACCTGAATATAAAACTAGCAGAAAGTAGTGGTTTGATCATGAAGCTGGACCGGGTTCTGCTCCCAGATGGAACTGTTCTGGATGTTCTGCTGCTCTGTGGGTCATTCATGGGGGTTTACTTTGGTCAGAAGCTGCCTAGCTTGGGTACATCCTTCAGAATCAGGTCCACATGCTCTGGTTCTGGTTCATCTCCAGATGATCGGCTGGACCTGGGTGATGCTGGTGAGATCTGGCTGCTGTAGTCGTCCCGACATTAAAGAGCTTGTGGGCCGTGAGCGGCCGATGAAAGATGCTGTTTGGTGTTTCAGACGCTTTCCAGTGAGTGTCGGAGAAAATCCAGCAACCATCCTCAGATTTAATCTGAATATGGGAAAAAAAAACCTGTAGCTTTGGGTGAAATGTGACTAATTCAGCCGCAGAACTTTTACCCTCCTGTCAGAGTGTAGTCGGTGTGTGTGTGTGTGTGTGTGTGTGTGTGTGTGTGTGTGTGTGTGTGTGTGTGTGTGTGTGTGTGTCTGAAAGCAGGTTATAATGGCTGACTGACCTGGAGATGCTGCTCAGACCTGATTTACTGTGTTTTTAGTCCCATATTTTCATTCTGATTTACCGGATGTTAATCTGGTTTAATGACCTCCATAATGACCTCGTAGTCTTAATCAGAAGGTTCTTGTTTCTGGCAGACATGAAAATCCCCCACCGTTCTGCAAAATTTGCCGTTTTGAATCCATAATGGGTACTAGGGATGAGCGAGTACACCACTATCTGTATCTGTACTCGGAGTGGGCGTGGCCTAACCCGGAAGTGGGTTTAGTTTAACCGGAAGTGGGTGTGGTTTACATCAATGCGTTACTTTAAGTCTGATCAGAAGTTGCTATGTGTATTGTTTATTTGAAAACTATTTACAGAGCAGCCTCAGAGTTGAGATTAAATGTTTTGGTAGGAGCAACACCTGTGAAATTGTATTTGCAGGAAAGAAGTGTGTCACGTTAATTGAAGTATTTTGTGTTTAGAGTTTTTGACGTCTTGTCCATGTGTAGTTCAGGTACGCTCATAGCTGCTAGCCAAAACTCTGGAGTTAAAAGTTTTCTGGCTTTACTAAAATACCTGTCTGTACTTATTTGATTGATGGTAGTTTTACTTTCTATTAGACTCCAAATGTAATCATTTGGCACGTTTCTAATTCATAATTTGTAAGAATGTAATCAGTGATATTAGCATTAGCTTTCCTATGGGATTTTCCACATATATTAGCATTGCGCTAACCACTCGCTGCCAAATTGCAGCTTTTGCGATTAGAAAATCTCCTTTTGTCACATCGCAATTTAATTACACATGCAGTTAATCGTTCAGCCCTAATATACATGCAGCTCTCTGCTAAAAGTGTACTTTCAAAGAGGTAATGATGGATTTCTTTGTAAAAGTTGTCCATCTTTCCAACAGAAACATTTGCCTGGACCAACGTAACGTGATTACAACATAACGTAAGGTTCATGTTCAGCCAATCAACTACTTAGACGTCACTGGCAGTCGACGGACCCCGAGCCGATCTTGCACCCGAGCAGATCTTGTACCGACACCGGCTACAGAGTTTTGTGTGTAGGGAAGGGCGGGCGCTCTATTTGACTGGCCAATCACAGAGCGTGAAGACAGTCAGTTACCCAATGAGGATTTTCCTTCAGCAAATTTACAGATATTTACGAGTTTTACTCGTTTCATGCTCGTACTCGTCAAAAATGCTTTATCCGCTCATCCTAATGGGTACCCTACATGATTCGTGCAGATCCGATGAGAATATATTTGGGTGGGGACAAAAGTTGCACGTGACTTCCAGTCCCACGTTTGTTTACATTGAGACGATGTGGTTCCTTCATGCAAATCCTCTTTTTGTGGCCTTTTAGAGACTAAAAACTTGCATGAAGACTAGCTGCCACAGCTCAAAGGGACACCGTTGCACTCCTGCCTACTGAAGCAGAGAGGTGGGAACCATCTTAAAGTCTGGCCAAAGCTAACGTACACTAGCATCTTAGCTACTTTCTGAGCTCAGTGGCACCCAACAGCGAGGCAATCAACCATCTTAAAAGCAGACGTAGAGCCGAGTCAGAGCCTTAAATCCATCATCACCAAGTTTTGGGTTTTAGTTTCTACTAGGGCTGCAACAAACGATCATTTGGGTCATCGATGGTCGGAAGGGGTCTCGACTCGATTAATCGGGTTAAACGGGAAAATTTAAATCAAATCAAATCAAACTTTATTTATTAAACAGTTTTCATACAAAAATGTAACTCAAAGTGCTTTGCAGATTAAAAAGACCCCACCACAAATGTCATTAACTAAATTACTTGAGTACAAACTGCCAGGGAAACATTTTTTACTCCTTCCTTTATTTTATTTAAGAACAAAATACGATTAGAAAACAATTCAATAACATGCAAAAGAACATGCTTTCACCTAAATATATCCATAAGTAAGCCACCATAATGTTCAGTAGTAGCTACTGGAAATGCTAACATTTAATTTCAGCCACTAAAAATGTAATGGTGACATATCTATTATGCACGGGTTAGCGATAATCTGTTTTCAATATTGTTTGAAGATAAACACATTTGTGAATTAAATGCTACAGTGGCTTGCCATACTCCTGCGGCGGTGTATGAAGCAGACTCGAACCAGCAACCTGACGTCTGCGGTTCTGCTGCAGTCAGCTAAGAATGAACAGCATGATGGGAACTTTTCTTCCGCTTGTAGAGTTTAGAGTTTCACAACCGTCGTTTTTTTCTGAACCCGCTTCATCGTGAGCCGGCTAGCATTAGCTAATCTGCCCGTAGTTCCAGTTTTCGTTTTCGTTCTTTGGACCGTTTCTGCCTGGTTCTCTTCTTCTAAGCACCTGTCCCGATCAGAACCAATCAACAAGCTGAACCATTTGAGGAAAATTCCGGTCATTGCTGCTTCTCAGAGGAACGTTCATTGATCCTGTGAATTAGTGACAGACAGCAATGTCAGTGGGAGGGTTAATGTGGAAACCATTAAGAAACCTAGATAACACCCGTCAGGTGTCTCTCTGACATCAGATCTCGTGGATCGGACCTCTTCATGTGAGTACGGCATCAAGAGGTTCATAAATGTGTTCTTAGGTATTCTGCTGTCCTCCCTAAAGCTAGACTAAAACCTAGCTCAGGCTAGCTGTAGCTCTCAGGTTAATGCCGCTGGCCACGCCCCCATCAGCCATGTCACCTGTCCACCGTCGTCCCTGAGCAGACCGGCTCGTCCTGCTGCGTCGGAGCGCTGTGATCCCATTCCATTCTGTAACAGTGTGATGCATGCATTTGCACACAGAGGAAGTACTCAGCCGTCATGTGTGACGTGAGAGCTGTTCACACAGATGAACGTGTTAATGCTTTAATCCAAGCAGAGCGCTGTTCGACATGATGGAGACCAGAGAACAGGAAGGGCCGGCAGCTCAAATATGTTAAAGGCAAAAACATCTTTGTTTTTGTCCTCCTGGCTGCCATCAACAGGCCCGTCATGAAGAGAGCGCCTACGTGTTTTTGTTTCCTCACCAGTCAACATGCGGGAATGTGCTAGACTCCGCCGGCTCGCAGGCCCACTTCCTCCACGCCTCCGTCAGCTGTCGCTCTGGAGACGGCGGGCCTTCTCCTCCACTACCTTCAGAGCCGAGCAACGCTGGAGCAAGAGGCAGAAAGTAGAGCAGAGATCCACTCGTTTAATTAATCTGAAGGCCTCTCAGGAGTCGCTGTGCTTTCCCTCATTATTCGGATTTGATGTTTAATTATTCCTTTTAAATGAAAGAACAACTTCTTCCCTTTTCCTCCTGATTTTGTTCAGTTAGCGGTTTATTAGCTGCACCTCACCATGAAATAATCCTTACATTTACATTTATGACGTTTGGAGCTACAACACTTCCATGTTTTACGCTCGCTGAAACTTTGACTCTAAATATTTGGAGTAAATCAGAAAAACTCCATTAAATGACTGAACTGTAGGATTTTATGTAGTTTATCACTGAGTTAGTGATACCGTGGCTTTCTGCTAGTCAGTAAAAACAAACTTGGACTTGTTTGATAAAACATCCTGCACAGGAAATCCAAATACAACAGTACACACGTTAGCCAGAAGGTGGCGCTAGCATGGATTATACCAGGGGTGTCGAACTCAAATTCACACTGGGCCAAACTCGATATGTTTTAAAAAGTGATGCAATGTGCACATTTCCTTTATCTGCAGCTATGAACCTTTTCATCTGGAAACAAACTTATTTTTGCAGTGACACTTAATCTGGAATAACCGAATTACACATGAGCAAGTCCGTTTTAAATAAAGCACATGGGTGGTGTTCGTTACTTGTTAGAGTTAAAATGTGTAAACTTTCTGTTTTGTTTTTTTTATCTTTTAAGTATTTCTGTTTTATATTTTCTTGTTTATTCTTATTTTTTACTCTCCTTTGTTGCTCCTGTAATGAATGTTGTCGCTGCTGGGACACCAAGCTTTCCCCACTGAGGCACAATAAAGGGATTTTCTATTTATTTCCGTTCTATTCTTCTATCTTTACTCTTTCCTGTTTTAAAGTAGGTGAAATCTTTTTTCACAGGCCAGCAACAAAAATAAATAATAATAATTCTCTTAAATGAAAATGTAATCTCACCTATTACCTTTCATGCTTTGGAGCAGAATAAGTGCATCAAATCTAAATAATGCAAGCTCAGTTTGCACCAGTCTGATTTCCTGTGATGCTCGCCTGTTCCAGCCAGAAACTCCTGCATGTCTGGGGTTGGCTCTGAGCCGAGGAAGGAGTTCATCAGTGAGACTCCTGGGTTGTCTACTTCATCTTCATCACAGACAACAGTTGCTCACATAAGTTAGTGCTGCTGAACATGGAGAGCATCTGAGCAGCTGGACCATGCAGTTGTGTCCGTGAGGAAAGATAAACACTGCAGCAGCCATAGAGTCACACTGACTTCAGTGTCGGTAAATCATCTCGGTCTGGAAGGTTGGTGCGCTTTCTGTCAGCAGCAAACATTACTGAGCGGTTCAAATCCATTTCTGGGCTTCAAAGTCGGCAAATAGCTGATTAAACTCTGGGCTGAGTAAGAGGAGCGTTTTCAGTTTGTCGAACGCAGAGTACGGTTCTGCTGCAGACGCTGATGCTAGTAGCATGGACGCTACGGTACCGCTGCAGACGCTGATGCTAGTAGCATGGACGCTAATGAGTGTAAACATACCGGTTTTTCTCCTTCAAGCATCAACATGTTCCATCTTTGTTGAAACACCTTCCTTCTGCATCGACTTTTCTCATCCTGGACATTTTGGGATGATGTGTGGTTATTTACACTTGTTGCATTAAGTAAACACGAATTTGGATACATTGCAACCTAGTGGCTAAATACTGCCACTGCACTGGGAACATGATCGCCATGCATTATGGGAAATGTAGTATATAGTCATTGTATGCTTTGAAGCGGCATAGACCTATTTTAAGACACCGCCGGCCTTGTGTCTGACACATGTGGTCTGTACCAACAGATAAAAATACTCCAGCTATCAGGTCTAGGGTGACGCCGGGGACACACCGGCTGCGGAAGCGCCGCGAAAATGGGACCGCCTTCATTCGGCGCCCTTGTTAAGCTATTCTATAGACCACATGGGCCGCCGAAGCGCCGCGAATCGCCTCGCGCAGTGCAGCGATCATTTCGGCGTCGGCTCTATTTTTTCGCGAGCCGCGGGTGAATCGCGTCAATTCTGGCAGGAAGTCAAACCTAGACGTAAGAGGCAGGCTGGTAAATTTAACAAAATAAAGCATTTCAAAATAAAATTCCACAATAGTCAAATGTGTTCGCAATCAGACACTGCAGAAAAACCACACGAACACACACACATACACACACATCGAACTTGTGTGCGTGTGTGACCACGTGAAGGGGGGTGTGGTTTTGGGTGTCTTTTTTCCGGAGCAAACAGGACAGAGAGGCAGAAAGTCTGAGGCAAGCAGTTAAGATGGATGACTTTGAATTAATTATGGAAGTTGAGAAACACAAGGAGCTGTACGACCCCCGATAAACACGGTTATCGTACCCATTTCTGAGGAAACTGCTAGGATACAGCTGCAGAATTGGAGCGGGTTCCAAGAGATTCAACTGGCAGAAACAACTGGTTCATACCATAGGTTCACACACACACACACACACACACACACACACACACACACACACACACACACACACACACACACACACACACACACACACACACACACACGTACAAACACTCAAACGTAGAGGAAAAGGCAGAGAGGAAATGGAGGACACCAAGTGTTAGAAAGAAAAACTACAGCTGAGCCGAGGCGCGCCTCTACTAGGGCGCGTCTGATCTGAACTGAGGAGCGGCGAGCAGCGGCCGAATTTCGTGAGCGATTCGCTTCTCTGCGCTTCCGCGGCCGGTGTGTCCCCGGCGTGAGAGTCTTAATGATATGAAACCAAAAAAAAACTTTTTAAACCCATCCACACACACACACACACACACACACATACACTCGCACACGCACACGCACTCGCACTCAGACACACACGTGCACACACACACACACTCGTAGAACTTGTCTGTTGGACTGTGACTTCGCACTAATTAAAGGGTTCCACATCCCGTCTCTTCGTCATCCTCGCCGTGTCATTAGCGCTCCAAGTGTCTGTGCACACGGAGTCATGGTGACTCAAACACTTTGTGGTGGGTGATGACACACACACACACACACACACACACACACACACACACACACACACACACACACACACACACACACACACCTGCATGCACACTTCTCTCCCACACACATAAACCTTCCCTGTCAGTGTGGCTCCTCCTGACATTTTAAAACAACTAAATTATTAGGTTTGTTTGTGCATGTGTGTGTGTGTGTGTGCGTGCGTGCGTGCACATGTGTGTGCGTGCGTGCGTGCACATGTGTGTGTGCGTCTTGCTCACATGTCAACACCCACCATGTGTGTGTGAGAGAGAGAGAGGGCTCTTCTTTCATCTCTAAAAATCACTTTGTACATTGTGGGGTCGCTCTCACCCCTCAATTATTCATCGGCTTGTTTCCATGGTAACCGCTGCAGCTGTGTGTGTGTGTGTGTTGATTTGACAGATGCATGTCACTTCATGACAGTGTATTATTACATCTGCGGTGCGTTCAGGTGCCCCTGTAAATGTGGGAACCAGCAGTAGAGGCGACCAGGTTGTTTGCTATCAGAACCCTGCCCCTGTAGGACAGCTGAGGGAGAAGCCATTTCCATTTAAACAACCTCGCCTCCACCTTCTCCCAGTTCTGTTTCTGAAACCTCTCACTACCCAAGTACAGGCCTAGTGTTCTAATACCTCCCGTTCCCCACCTCTCACTCACACACACACACACAGAGAGAGAGAGAGAGAGAGAGAGAGAGAGAGAGAGAGAGAGAGAGAGAGAGAGAGAGAGAGAGAGAGAGAGAGAGAGAGAGAGAGAGAGAGAGAGAGAGAGAGAGAGAGAGAGAGAGAGAGAGAGAGAGAGAGAGAGAGAGAGAGAGAGAGAGAGAGAGAGAGAGAGAGAGAGAGAGAGAGAGAGAGAGAGAGAGAGAGATTGCCTTTAGTACATAGACGGACAATAATCCAGTGTAATCTGCAGCTGAAACACTGACCTACATGTCAGACCACTTTACCACCTGTAGGACCCACCCCCATCAGTCAGCAGCCAATCATGTCCAACACAGACAACCAGCTGATCTGTGATCACAAACAGCTGCGGCCTCACAGATAAAAACAGAAACATCAGGGGTCTCATTTTTCAAACATGGCGTAGAATCCTTACTAAAACCGTACTCAGCAAAAAAAAAGTACTTACTCCAAGTAGGTGTGTGATCTATCAAACATGGAGGATGCACAGCTGCACGCAACCTCCGCTTCATAAATCAGAGACTAACAAGAATGTTTCTCAGCTGCTTTTTAGTCACATCCCGCCCTCACCACGCCCACTTACTGCCATAAATGGTCAATGCAAATTGCCTTGTGGACCTCATGCATATACACAAGCCGGCTGTTGCAGCGCTCCGCCAATGACATGGCGACCGTAGATCAAGGCAGATCATGGAGGCGCTATTTCACAGAAGCAGAAGTTGAGGTACCTGTGGGTGAGGTGGAGAAATGAAAGGAAGTGCTTTTGCAAAACTAATAAGAGAAAATCCACGGAGTGGCACAGCGTTGCTGAAGCCGTCAATGTTGTGAGTTCTTCAGAGAGATCTGTGGTGGATATATAAAAAAATGATCCAATCAGGATTCAATCCCCAGACTCCCGGGTGAAAGTCACGCACGCTAACCAGTCAGCCAACCCGAGATCTACCTTGTCCAAGTAGGCAGGGCGCATGATCAATCGGGTCACAATGACAGGACACACACTGTCACAGGCGCATGACATTCTGTCTCAATCTGTCCCCCTGCTGATATTCTGCGCTTCAGGCTGTGTGTGTGTGTGTGTGTGTGCATATGGGGGTCTTGTTCTGTGTGAAAACGAAGCGGTACAAGTGATGATGCTGCAGGATTTCATAATGTTATCTTCTCAGCAGCAGCGCTGCAGGTGCTCTCCATGTCCAACACGTGTGTAAGCCAGGTCCTTAGTCAGCTTAAAGTTGTGCACATTTTCCACTAAGTTTTCTTTCATAGATCCCAAAGTTTGCGTGGAAAGTTGCTCACGCAGTTTTCCGACCCCGTTTTGTGCGTAAGCAAGCTTGATGAATGAGGCCCCTGTTCTTCAAGAGTTTGCAGCTCTTACATCTCTAAACCGGGTCAATCAGTTACCATGGAAACACTCAGGTCAAAGTTCAGAGTATGAAACATGAAATAGATTTTGATTCAAAACTGATCTTGGTTTAGGATTCAGAAACTGAGTCAGATCCTTTTTACTTTAGGCTGTTTTGCTTCAATTGTTTTTTAAATCTGTTTTATTTTATTTGTTTTTCACAGAAGGTAGACGCACCTTAAAGGAAGGCAAGTCTGTGTTTCAGCAGGTTTTAAAACTTAAAGCCGTCCTCACACACACTGGTGAAATTCATCTGTGCATGTGACCCATCCCCGTGCAGGGCGGTGAGCTGCAGCTGTGGCTGCACTCAGGAACTATTTGGTGGTTTAACCTCCAATCCAGCCCCACTGTAAATGTCTTTGGTATGCCCCGACCGGGACTTGAACCCTGACCTCCCAGTCCCAGGGCAGACACTCTACCACTAGGCCACTGAGCATTACTGGATCAGCCATATCTCATTTGACATAATGTCCATATTTTAAAAATACGAAGACATTGCCCAGTCCAAACCAGTCTCCTTATATTTCCTATTAATGATTTCTATTCCTGTTAATCCAGGTCATTTCTAAATGTTTCTAGTCCTGTGGTAATAGTCCATGTTTTTACAAAAAGACTGAACTTACATTTAATGGAGTGTAATGGTAAAACCCTGGTTTAGATTGTGCCTTGGTTTTAATTCCATGGCTCTGTTTACTTCCTGTCCGGTGAGGGGCCACCATGGTAACAAATCTCTGTAAACGGGTACAGCTTCCTGCAGTTTGGACTGGGCAATGTCCTCATACTTTCTAAATATTGATATATGTAAGTCGCTTTGGGCAAAAGCGTCTGCTAAATACATAAACATATATATAAGTTTATTGTCAGACTTAAAGTCCATTTTAAAAGAAAATAACAGATAAAAGAAACAATACAAGAAAAAAAATATTTTATTTGATTTAATAAAATTTGAAATGAGATACAGATGACCCAGTAATGCTCACATCGATTAAAATAAACAACCAGTGAGTTTCTAGAGTTAGCAGGCGTTGCTACCACTAGCGTGTCATCACCACGCATGTTCCTGCATGTCCGCTGGAACAGGTGCTGACAAGATTAGGTAGAAATCTCTGGGTTCACGTTCTGCCTTAAACGTTTTTGAGGGGATGTATACAGCTTGAAGCAAGATTAACTTGTAAGTACTTTACAGGAAGTATTTGTCATGGTTGCTAGATGACAGGATATATACTAAGGGAAGACCAGCAGCCATTCATGTCCGGTTTTACCGATCAACAAAGGTACTGACGCTGGGACGATCCGGTCTTTGGAAGAGCGCAGTGTCTGAATTTGGATACATTAGATTGTGCTGCGTAACATCCATCCATCATTATTCATTCATTCATCATTATTCTTTCATTTATCCACCAATCCATCAATAACCATCCATCCATCATTATTCATCCATCCATCCATCATTATTCATCCATCCATCCATCATTATTCAATCATTTATCCACCAATCCATCATTAACCATCCATCATCATTATTCATTCATTCATCCACCAATCCATCATTAACTATCCATTCATCATTATTCATTCATTTATCCACCAATCCATCATTAACCATCCGTCATCATTATTCATTCATTTATCCACCAATCCATCATTAACCATCCATTCATCATTATTCATTCATTCATCCACCAATCCATCATTAACTATCCATTCATCATTATTCATTCATTTATCCACCAATCCATCATTAACCATCCATCCATCATTATTCATTCATTTATCCACCAATCCATCATTAACCATCCACCCATCATTATTCATTCATTTATCCACCAATCCATCATTAACCATCCATCATCATTATTCATTCATTCATCCACCAATCCATCATTAACCATCCATTCATCATTATTCATTCATTTATCCACCAATCCATCATTAACCATCCATTCATCATTATTCTTTCATTTATCCACCAATCCATCATTAACTATCCATTCATCATTATTCATTCATTTATCCACCAATCCATCATTAACCATCCATCCATCATTATTCATTCATTTATCCACCAATCCATCATTAACCATCCATTCATCATTATTCATTCATTTATCCACCAATCCATCATTAACCATCCATCCATCATTATTCATTCATTCATCCACCAATCCATCATTAACCATCCATCATCATTATTCATTAATTCATCCACCAATCCATCATTAACCATCCATTCATCATTATTCATTCATTTATCCACCAATTCATCATTAACATCCATCATCATTAATCATTCATTCATCCACCAATCCATCATTAATCATCCATTCATCATTATTCATTCATTCATCCACCAATCCATCATTAACCATCCATTCATCATTATTCATTAATTCATCCACCAATCCATCATTAACTATCCATTCATCATTATTCATTCATTTATCCACCAATCCATCATTAACCATCCCTCATCATTATTCATTCATTTATCCACCAATCCATCATTAACCATCCATCCATCATTATTCATTCATTTATCCACCAATCCATCATTAACCATCCATCCATCATTATTCATTCATTCATCCACCAATCCATCATTAACCATCCATTCATCATTATTCATTCATTTATCCACCAATTCATCATTAACCATCCATCATCATTAATCATTCATTCATCCACCAATCCATCATTAATCATCCATTCATCATTATTCATTCATTCATCCACCAATCCATCATTAATCATCCATTCATCATTATTCATTCATTCATCCACCAATCCATCATTAACCATCCATTCATCATTATTCATTCATTTATGCACCAATCTATCATTAACCATCCATTCATCATTATTAATTCATTTATCCACCAATCCATCATTAACCATCCATTCATCATTATTCATTCATTCATCCACCAATCCATCATTAACCATCCATCCATCATTATTCATTCATTCATCCACCAATCCATCATTAACCATCCATTCATCATTATTCATTCATTTATCCACCAATCCATCATTAACCATCCATCATCATTAATCATTCATTCATCCACCAATCCATCATTAATCATCCATTCATCATTATTCATTCATTCATCCACCAATCCATCATTAATCATCCATTCATCATTATTCATTCATTCATCCACCAATCCATCATTAATCATCCATTCATCATTATTCATTCATTCATCCACCAATCCATCATTAACCATCCATTCATCATTATTCATTCATTTATGCACCAATCTATCATTAACCATCCATCATCATTATTCATTCATTCATTCAAAAATCCATCATTAACCATCCATTCATCATTATTCATTCATTTATCCACCAATTCATCATTAACCATCCATCATCATTAATCATTCATTCATCCACCAATCCATCATTAATCATCCATTCATCATTATTCATTCATTCATCCACCAATCCATCATTAATCATCCATTCATCATTATTCATTCATTCATCCACCAATCCATCATTAACCATCCATTCATCATTATTCATTCATTCATCCACCAATCCATCATTAACCATCCATCATTATTCATTCATTTATCCACCAATCCATCATTAACCATCCCTCATTATTCATTCATTTATCCACCAATCCATCATTAACCATCCATCCATCATTATTCATTCATTTATCCACCAATCCATCATTAACCATCCATCCATCATTATTCATTCATTCATCCACCAATCCATCATTAATCATCCATTCATCATTATTCATTCATTCATCCACCAATCCATCATTAACCATCCATTCATCATTATTCATTCATTCATCCACCAATCCATCATTAACCATCCATCATTATTCATTCATTTATCCACCAATCCATCATTAACCATCCCTCATTATTCATTCATTTATCCACCAATCCATCATTAACCATCCATCCATCATTATTCATTCATTCATCCACCAACCCATCATTAACCATCCATCCATCATTATTCATTCATTCATCCACCAATCCATCATTAACCATCCATTCATCATTATTCATTCTTTTATCCACCAATCCATCATTAACCATCCATCATCATTAATCATTCATTCATCCACCAATCCATCATTAATCATCCATTCATCATTATTCATTCATTCATCCACCAATCCATCATTAATCATCCATTCATCATTATTCATTCATTCATCCACCAATCCATCATTAACCATCCATTCATCATTATTCATTCATTTATGCACCAATCTATCATTAACCATCCATCATCATTATTCATTCATTCATTCAAAAATCCATCATTAACCATCCATTCATCATTATTAATTCATTTATCCACCAATCCATCATTAACCATCCATTCATCATTATTCATTCATTCATCCACCAATCCATCATTAACCATCCATTCATCATTATTCATTCATTTATCCACCAATCCATGATTATGCATTCATTTATCCACCAATCCATCATTAACCATCCATCCATCATTATTCATTCATACATCCACCAATCCATCATTAACCATCCATCATCATTGTTCATTCATCCACCAATCCATTATTAACCATCCATCCATCCATCATTATTCATTCATTTATCCACCAATCCATTATTAACCATCCATCCATCATTATTCATTCATTTATCCACCAATCCATTATTAACATCCATCCATCATTATTCATTCATTTATCCACCAATACATTATTAACCATCCATCCATCATTATTCATTCATTCATCCATCCATCATCCATCATTATTCATTCATCCACCAATCCATCATTAACCATCCATCCATCATTATTCATTCATTTATCCACCAATCCATTATTAACCATCCATCATTCATTCATCCACCAATCCATTATTAACTATCTATCCATCATAATTCATTCATCCATCTATCCATCCATCATTATTCATTCATCCACCAATCCATCATTAACCATCTATCCATCATTATTAATTCATTCATCCACCAATCCATTACATTGATCATTGTTCATTCATTCATCCATTCATTCATCACAAACCATCCATTATAGGAGGTAGGAGGGGAAGGGATCACTTAACAACAGTCATACAAGCTCTTCACTGGCTCCCGATCACTTACAGGATTCAATTTAAAATGCTACTGATCTGTTTTAAGGCACAACACAATTTGGCCCCTCCTTATCTGTTGGAACTTTTAAACACTCATGTCCCCAAACGAAACCTCCAATCATCCTCTCTACATCTATTATCTGTTCCCAAGTCTAGGCTGAAGCCCAGAGGCGACAGAGCCTTTTCTGTGGCCGCTCCAGAGCTCTGGAACAGCCTTCCCCTACAGATTAGGTCTGCTAACAGCCTTTCTGCGTTTAAGTCTCTTTTAAAACCTCACGTTTTTACCCTTTTAACTGATTTTATAGTTAAGTAATTTTAGGGTCTACTGGAAGGCTCTCAAGTGTTTTATCATTTTATTTTTACTGCTTGTCTGTGTACAGCACTTTGTGCAGTCTCTGATTGTTGGAAATGTGCTTTATAAATAAACTTGACATTGACATTATTCATTTATTCATTCATCACTAACTATCCATTATTCATCCATCCATCCATCCATTCATTCTTAACCATCCATCGTTATTCATTCATCCATCCATCCATTCATTATTAACCATCCATCATTATTCATTCATCCATCCATTTATCATTTTCCATCCATCCATCCATCCATCATTATTCATTCATTCATCCACCAATACATCATTAACCATAGATCCATCATGTGGCTTTCAAGCAGATCACAGAATACCTCTCACAAAACTGTCTGCTTGACCCTTACCAATCTGGGTTCATAAAGGGCCACTCCACTGAAACTGCTCTGTTAGCAGTGACGGAGTCTTTAAAAGAAGCTAGAGCGACTGCCAAATCCTCAGTGCTTATCCTGCTCGACTTACCGCCTGCATTTGACACTGTCAACCATGGCTTCCTTTTGTCCACACTCTCTAGCATGGGCATCACAGAGAAAGCACACGCCTGGTTTGAATCGTACCTCACAGGACGATCATTCAGTGTATCTTGGCTTGGACAACCCTCTACCGTGCACCATCTTGCCACAGGAGTCCCCCAGGACTCTGTACTAGGACCTCTTCTCTTTGCCATATACACCACCTCACTGGGTGAGATCATTCGATCACATGGCTTCTCCTACCACTGCTATGCAGACGACGCCCAGCTCTATCTGTCATTTCCACCGGACGACCACACTGTCTCTGCACGAATATCAAACTGTCTCTCTGACATATCAAAATGGATGAAATCCCACCATCTCCAACTCAACCTCTCTAAAACTGAACTACTTGTCATCCCAGCAAAACCATCCATACAGCACAATATCTCAATCCAAAATGACTTCCTGTCTCTGGCTCCTTCAAAGGCAGTTCGAAATCTGGGTGTTGTGATTGATGAACACTTGACCTTTAAAGATCATGTTGCCTCTGTTGCTCGTTCATGCCGCTTTGCGCTGTACAACATACGAAAGATCAGACCATACCTAACACAACATGCCACCCAGCTCCTGGTGCAATCTACTGTCATCTCCCGCCTCGATTACTGCAATGCCCTTCTAACTGGTCTTCCAGGCTGTACTGTGAGACCTCTTCAAATGGTCCAGAACGCAGTGGCGCGTCTGGTCTTCAATCAGCCAAAAAGAGCACACGTCACCCCTCTGTTCATTGAGCTCCACTGGCTACCGCTAGCTGCACGCATCAAATTCAAATTGCTAACACTAGCATACAAAGTCTGAGATGGTATGGCTCCCATCTACCTGAATCCTCTTGCAAAGGCTTACGTCTCGGCCCGGCCGCTCCGGTCATCACAGGATCATCGGCTAGCAGTGCCTACACCACACTCAGGACAATCCAGACTCTTCTCATGCATTGTTCCACAAATGTGGAATGACCTTCCAAGCACTACCAGAACAGCGGCTTCCTTTTCAATTTTCAAGAAACTCCTGAAGACCCTGCTCTTCAGAGAGCATCTTCTAAACTAGCACCTTGCCTGCACCCGTCCCCCTCTCTACTGTCCACTCCTTGTTCCCTACTCTCCATGATTCATCATGCTGCCTCACTGCCACCTGCGACTGACTGGAAATTCGTTGTTGTTGTTGTAATTGTTGTTGTTAGCCTCAAGGGCAACATGCCGATTATCACATGTAAGTCGCTTTGGACAAAAGCGTCTGCTAAATACATAAACATTAACATCATTATTCATCCATCCATCCATCAATCCACCCATTCATCATTAACCATACATCCATCATTATTCATCCATTAATCATTGTTCGTCCAGCCATCTGTCAATATTCATCCATCCATCCATACATTCATCATTATACACCCATCAATCATTATTCATCCAGCTGTATGAAACCTCTTTTGAAACCAGTAGAGGGATACAGCAGACTCATCCCCGCCCCCCCCTCTCCCCCGGTCTCATCCTCATCCTCTCGTCTGCGCAGACTCTACCCCCTCCCCTCCTCCCTCCTCCCTCTATGGCTGATTTTTATGGAGGAGCTTCACATCTGCGGCGCTCTCCCTCTTGAGCCTCGACGATCGTATCTGTTGGAGGAGCTCCTTCATCACTCAGCAGCTCACTCGCTGAGGAGGAGGAAGGCGAGAAGGAAGAGGAGTAGTTTATTTTTTTTCTTCTGTTCGCTGCACCTGCATGGCGCTGGGGGGGGGGCGATGCTTGGCTCGGCTTCACCATGATCGCTGTGTCGTTTAAGTGTCGCTGCCAGATTCTACGCAGGGTGAACAAAGGTAGAGAGACAGAGGTGCTGGGACACGGAGAGAGAGAGAGAGAGAGAGAGAGTGTGTGTGTGTGTGTGTGTGTGTGTGTGTGTGTGTGTGTGTGTGTGTGTGTGCAGCATACATGCAGCATGTTAGTTGAGAGTCGTTGGCTGCAAACCTCTGACATTGGAGAGGGGGTGAGGTGGTTGTTTGTGATTAAATCTAGCTCGGTGTGTGTGTGCGTGCGTGCGTGTGTGTGTAAGAGAGAGTGCATTTGTGTCCTAAATGATCTGATGGATTCATTCAGTCGATGGCTGCAGGTTGGTGTAGCTGGAGTCCTTCATTTCCATGAATCTAATATTTATGTGTGTTAAGAGGAAGCAGGAGAGGAGGAGGAGGCCAGATGCTGTGTGTGTTTGTTTATGATCTGCTGGTATCTGTGATCCTGTCTGGTTGAAGTCTGAAGCTTCAGGTGTCTCTGTGTGGTTTCTACTTTCAGCGTGGCCGCTGAAACTGGAGCCAATAAGCAACAGCGTCATAAAGACGGAACAGGAAGTTAGTCGACATTGGTTCAACTGAACAGTTGATTCCTTTCATCTGTCACCAGATCTCGACTGTTCCCCTCGGACTCAACAGGGGGGTCCATTGGCAAACTTTGTTTCATCTGATCTTTTTGAGAATGAACTCAACGACCTGTTGGCTCATCCATTTTGTTGTCATGACGGGACGAGTCACTAGGCTGGCGTTGGCTCCATTGATGGTTCTCGGTCTTGGGGCGGGTTCTACCGTTGTCTTTCAAACGATCGCCACATGCTAGTGGACAATGTGGCTTACTCACCGCAATGGATGTCAGTAAAGTAGGCGGTTCGATGTTGAAGAAGGTGAAGAAACAAACTTTTACTGAGTAAAGGACTCAAATGCATCTCTCTGCTCCTGATTCTAATAAAGCCCAAGTCCTAATAGTCAAAAATGAATGTAAAAGCCACTTCTAACGAGCTGTCGCCATCTTGTTTCACTCTCAATTCAATTCAGTTCAAAGCTTCATTTATAAAGCGCCTTCTGCGACCCTGTCAGGGAGCCCAAGGTGCTGTACACAGTACATAAGAAATGTACATCACAGTGAATAAATGGATAATAAAAGCAATTAAAACAGTGCAAAGAGGGTAAAGCATTGAAAAAGCAATTGGACAAAACAAGGGATCAAGTGACCAACAAAAACAGGATAACGACCTCAAACACGTTCAGGGAACGCCAAGCAGAAGAAGTGGGTTTTCAGGTGACTCTTAAAAACCGCCAGTGATGGGGACAGCCTAACTGAGGTTGGCAACCGCAACTCGTGATTGTGGACCAATCACAGCGCTCTATAGGTTTGAAACCCCTCCAGGGATTTGTGATTGGCTAGCCAGAATGCTGTTAGGGGCTGCAGAGGTTCCAGTGGAGCGTTCCTAGACCAAACTTTGCAAAACAATAATTGGGTCTAGTTCACTAGGCTAGCGAGTCACTGAGTTTAACCCCCCACCCCTGCACCACGGCTGGAAACATTTCTAGGGGAAACACTGAGCTATTTAAAACACATCTGGAAGCTTAGTGCTAAACACCGTTAGCTTTGAGCTGATTTTTTAGATCATCTGCAGAAAGATGTGTTAGATGATCTGATGCAGTAATGTCTAAGTCACTAGGTTTTTTTTGTTTGCTTGAATCAGGCATGTACAGATCTGGATAATGGCTCTTTTGCCCTCCAGTGTTGCGTGCATGCGTGCTATTACCCGGATGTAAACAATAACATTCTTAAATATTAACTATAATTATATATATATATATATTGGGGCAGCAGTAGCTCAACAGGTTGAGCGGGTTGTCCAGTAATCGGAAGGTTGCAGGTTCGATCCCGGCTCCGGACAGAGAATTCTGCTGTTGTTTCCTTGGGCAAGACACTTAACCCACCTTGCCTGCTGGTGGTGGTCGGAGGGACCGGTGGCGCCTGTGCTCGGCAGCCTCGCCTCTGTCATTGCGCCCCAGGGCAGCTGTGGCTACATCGTAGCTCATCACCACCAGTGTGTGAATGAGTGTGTGAATGGATGAATGATACACTGTAGTGTAAAGCGCTTTGGAGTCCTTACTCTGAGAGGCGCTACACAAGTGCAGGTCATTTATCATTATAAACTATGGTTGCAACTAACGATAATTTTAATAGTGGACTAGTCACGACTATTGAAACGATTAGTCGACTGATCAGATAATTATTACATTTGTCTTAAGTTTAGCATGAGATTGCTTTAATTGTGTGAAAAATGATAATAAAGACAACAAAGATGGGTACTTCAATGGAAAATGCATATTTTATTGAACTTTGCTGCTGATAGGCCGATTCATACTTTTGTCAAGCATCAGTCGGGCATAACATTAAATCTTTTTTATTAAAAGCAAAAATAAGTTTTAAAAATGTCCATCCAACACAAAACGTGTTGGCTTTGGTGTTATTTAAATCTCACCGAGGAGAGTCAGACTCCGTTTCATTCAACTGTCCGACGTGCTTTCTCGTTAAGTATTCGTGCATCACCGAGGTGCCGCCGTCATACGCGAGGACTGCTTTACAAATAATGCAGGTCATCTTTTTATTCACCGAATCCCGGCTAGAAAGCTCCCAATGTTTAGATGTTTTGGTACGCGTAGCTGCGGTGATGGACGCCGCCATTTCTGTTAGCTGGCGCTCAGCAGAGAAGCTATTGCGCACGTGCGACTCTTGGCAGAGATTGGAATGAAGTGAGAGGCCTCACTCGGTCGGTAAAAACACGTCTGGCGACAACGTCGACAATGAAATTCATTGTCGACTCTTTCTATTGTCGATATTTGTTGACAAAGTCGATGAATTGTTGCAGCCCTACTATAAACACTCCAAATAAGAATAAAAACATCCATCTGTTTTCTGTCAGTGTGTAGCTTTAGGAATGATGTCAAAGTGAGGAGTTTGAAGTCCCTTATTGTGATGTCACAACAAGGAGGACTAGCATAGAAACCCCTCCCCCCCACCTATCCAGGCTGGAGGAGCAGCAGCTCTACTCCAAGCCCCTCCTCACCCTATAGTAGCCAATTAGGGGAGGGGTGGGTGTGGCCTACAGCAGAGCTGTTCATGAGGTATCGGTACCAGTACCATTAAAACCAGAACCTGTACATCTTCATAAATGATTGGAACGTTACAAATGATACAGCTGGATCCGTCAGTTGAATCATCAAGTCAGGACGCCTCCCTGGTGAGGTTTTCCCGGCGCATCCAACCGGGAGGAGACCTAAAGGAAGATCATGGACACACTGGTGGAACTGTCTCTTGGCTGGCCAGGGAACACCTTGGGATTCTCCCAGAGGAGCTAGCCCAAGTAGCTGGGGAGAGGGAAGTCTGGGCGCCCCTCCCTGCTTAGGCTGCTGCCCCCGTGACCCGACTCGGGATAAGCGGGAGAGGATGGATGGATCTGTCCGTAAGTTTGTTGGATTTGTAATCCGATGTATCTTTAAAAATTAGGATCATTGATCCAAAACCAACTTTATGATGAAAAAAATCATAAATCATTCAGAAAAACAGATTTGTTATTCTGTTTGAACCGCAGCGCGTCCAGTCCGATGGAATGACCTGTGTTCATCACGGGTCGGTTCTGATCCACTTAGCTCATCATGGCTTGCTTTACCGATCACGGGTCGGTTCTGATCCACTTAGCTCATCATGGCTTGTTTTACCGATCACGGGTCGGTTCTGATCCACTTAGCTCATCATGGCTTGCTTTACCGATCACGGGTCGGTTCTGATCCACTTAGCTCATCATGGCTTGCTTTACCGATCACGGGTCGGTTCTGATCCACTTAGCTCATCATGGCTTGTTTTACCGATCACGGGTCGGTTCTGATCCACTTAGCTCATCATGGCTTGTTTTACCGATCACGGGTCGGTTCTGATTCTAAAGTTTTAGTAGAATTACGGTTGTGTAACCTGATTGTGTAACAGCATTTCAGATTAGCTCGAAAACACCAAATAAAAACATTCTGAAGGATTTTATTAGAAGTGGAACTAAAATGTTTTGTTTTATTTTGACTTTTTTTTTTTTTTTTTTTTGGTTCTGATCCGATTCGTCTTTCGTATTCATCAAATTCTAGAGGAAACAACAGGAAATGAATCAGTTTCTGAAAACAAGACTGAGCTGTAGGGCAGAAACCAGCTGATTCTAACTGAACATCCAGATTTTAGACATTTCAGTAACAATAAACATCAAATCTGAAGGATTAGGATTAGGATTAGATCCTGATTCTACTTCCTGAAATCTGTCATCTTTGTCTTTGTTTTGTTGCTTTTGCTGATTCAGCCTGATGATTGGGTCTGGTCCTGATCAACCACAAGATTACGACCACCTCATGGACTCTGTCCTACAGCACCAGCGATGAAACAACCTCCTGCTAAAATGAGCCGAGTTTGATCTATTGGAATCAGAAGACGTGCACGCTCATCCTACCACGAGTTAAACTTCAGCTTTCCCAGAACAACAGAGGTCTGTCTGATGTCAAATTAAATGGAGGCGCCTGTTCTCCGCTGCTCAGCTGATTTAGTTTACCCTTTTACTGGATTATTGGAGCGGTTTACTGGATTTATCAGACCCGTCACCCTTCAGAGAGCTGCTTCTGCTCCAGAGTCCTCCCACCTTCTCCTTTAATCACCGCCAACTCCTTTAGTGTGCCGGACCCAGCGCCCCTCTCCGAGCTGCACGACTCCGAGGATCAAGCCGAGGAATCGCTTTAATCATTTCACTATTTGAAGTCTTGTAGCTCGTTTAAAGTGGCCCGGTTGGGTTTCGCATCCAGCCAAACATCTCGACTTGGTTCTCTCAGAGGAAAGGTTTTGTGTTTTGTACGTCTGACCAGGTCTGGAGCGGTCACGCCCACGCTCAGAGCTGATGGTCTGGACTGTCAGATGAAGCCGCTACGCTTATCGTGGTGAAAATGCTGTGAACTGTTAATCCTAAAGTAACCTGACCATAAACCAGCTGAAGCTTCATCCAGCCTCTGCTGACCTGGTCCAGATCCATTCAGCTCTCTGAACGTTCCACCACAGCGGTTCTGGTTCAGGTCTGGACTCTGGCTGCTGTGTTCGGATCATGGTTCTGTTTCAACAGTTGGTGCTGCAGTGTGTTGTTACTCATCGCCTCCATTGGTGTTACTTCAATCAGAGAAAACAGAAAGCTGCTGGGTGACCTTTGACCTTCAGCCTGTAGAGTCTTAGCTGGGGTGTTTCTGTTTTCCCCTAACTTGACCTTTGACCTGAACCTGCCAGGACCACTCCTCAGCTGTCTTGTGAATAATTGTTCGTCCTGATAAAGGACTCTAAATGACCTTTGACCCTTGTTAGATTGATGGGCTGTTGCTGATGTCTTCCTTTGGTGAACACACACCTGTATGCTCCGGAGCAGCTTCCCTAGACATTCAGTTTATCAATAATCTGGTCAGCAGCTCCTGGACGCTACTCTCTATCCTAATTCCTTTGGAGGTAGAGGAGCTGAAACCCCCCCCTGCCAACGGTCAACGTCGCGTGTACGTGCAGATCGTGTCTATGCCGAGTCCGTCTGTCCAGATCACGTCTGCAGGACATCCAGTCTAGGTCTTTGCACAGGTCAGATTTGGAGTTTATGGCTCCAGAACGGTTTTGGTTAAACCTATTAAAGTCTTCCTGTTGAACTTCCCACTGAATCAGATTCAGCCCAGTCGGAGTTTCCATCTAAACCTCGGAGCATGTTGTTCCGCCCTCATGCATAAACGTCCATGTGTGGTGTGCAGCTTTCTGCGTGTTTGCTCAGAGATGATACGTTAGAGTCAAACAAAAAGGCTGCTGTCCTGCATCTGGAGAAGGAGGCTTTCATCTTCCCGTGTGTGTGTGTGCGCGCGCGCGTGCACGTGTGTGTGCATGTGTGTGCGCGTGTGTGTGCATATGTGTGTGCGCGTGTGTGTGTGTGCGTGTGTGTGTGTG